>NW_026780454.1:0-34808 GCF_030144855.1 Hypanus sabinus | reverse complement strand
CTTTCCGGCTGAACGCCTCAGTGGCTGCCGTCTTTCATCGATTCTGTCATGGTTATTATTCTATTCAGATTTATTGAGTATCCTAGCAAGGAAATTAATCTCGTGGTATATAGAAACTTATATACACTGACGATTCACCCCCCCCACCCCGAACCCCCGGTTTTCCATCGCTGTTTTAAGTCCGGATAAAGTATTCTCCGTCCCCACAAATAAGTCAGATTGAGATGGCTCGATTCCAAAGAAAACCCCATCGGTTTTGCTGCTGTGAAATTTGCAACGAAGTTACAAATGAGTGCCATGTAATCACAGACAACGTCCGATTAGAGGGATTATATTTATGAATCTTAACTAAGTGCTTAGTAAAGAGGAACAAAATAGCAACGTCCATTCTAATTAACAGTTAAATATATGCACAAGTTGGAGCTAACCTTGAACTTCCTTGGCACTCGCTGCTGGTCCCTCGGTCCCAGTGAAAACACACAAGACCTGACGACCCTCGCTCGAAATCAATCTCGAACAAACGGCTCTCACACCCGATTAAAACTTGCGATCTGTTCTCCGGCGTCTTCATTCGTCTTCTCCTGCTGCGCCAAAAAAGAAAAAGAACAACAAAACCAATCGTGGTGTCCCGCGGCCAAAAAAGCTCCCCGAAATCCACCATATCAATTCGACAGCGCGCATTCGTTATCTTCAACAGCAACTCAGACAGGTTGACAGCACAACAGACTGCTCTGACCGCACTGCTGAATGAAATGCCTAAAACATGCCGGTAAATGTATGAGCATTGGCATTACTTTGATAATACTTTGAATTCTGAAATTAGAACAGAGTCGCACAGAAAATGTTGGCGAAACTGATCAGGTCAGACAGCATCTCTTGACATAAATAAGCGCTCGACGTCGCGGGCCGAACGCATTCATCCGGACTTGACAGCTGCAGTCCACGTTTTCCTTCTATATACTTTCGATCAGTTCCCTCACATCACCGGCATTTGCAACTAATCAACGTGGTACTAAGCGTAAGCAAGAACTGATTTTAAAAATGTCCGTAACTGTCACGGATTTCAGACCACAGGAACCTAAGTCCATAGTAAATAGGAACAGAATTAGGCCCATCGTGTCTGCTCAATCAACAAGCAATAAATCTCTGCCTTAAATAAACCTGACATGGCCTCCGCTGAATATGGAAACACATTCCCCAAATTCCCCACCATTTGGCGAATGAAAATTAACTGCTTCGCTGTTTTAAATGTACGCCTCTGTATTCTGAGCCTCTGCCCTCTTGACTGAGGCACCCCAACCCTGGGAAGCATCCTTTCCACATCCGCTCTGCCATGGTGTTTCAAAATTCGAAATTTGAAGTGAGATCCCACCTCATCCTTCGGAAGTTCCGGCAAGTACAGACCCAGAACAAACAAACAGTACAAATATGATAACCCTTTCATCCCTGGGATCGGGATTGTTATTTCTCGGGGCCCTCTCCAATGCCAGCAAATCTTTTGTTAGACGAGGATCCGAAATCTGTTCACTATCCTCGCGCTGAGGCTTTAGCACTGCCTTGTGAAACTTCAGCATCGCATCACTGTTCCTGTATACTAGACCTCTTAAAATAAATGTTGATATTAAAGTTTCCTTCCTTACCTCCAAGTCCACCTGCATTTTAACCCTTCAGGAGCTCGCCACAAGGACTCCAAATTCCTATTGCACCGAAATTTAGTGGATTTCATCCACGATTAGCCAATAACCTGCAAATGTATTTCCACTAGCAAAGTGCGTGGTTATGCACTTACCAACACTGTATTTTTCACTTGTCACTTTATTGCCAATTCTTCCAATCTGACCGAGGTTCTCTGCCAGCTACGTCCTTCGTCAGCATTACCTGCCCCGTCACCAATACTTGGACTATCTGCAAACTTGGCAACGAATTAATCTACTCCAAATAATCTACGCTATCAATGATATTGAGCTAAATAAAAAGGTGTTCCATACACGGACACGTTTGGAAAACCACTCCTCACCGGCAGCCAACCAGAAACAAATCCTCTTATTTCCGCTCGCTTGCTCCTACCGTTATTTCTTGTAAGACCATCGACTCTTAATTTGGTAAGCAGCCTCATGTGTGGCAGCATGTAAAAGGATATTTTTTTGTTTTCAAATTCCAAATCTACAACATCAACTATGCCCGCTTTATCTATCCTGCAGGTAATTCCCTCAAGGAAATCCAACAGGCTGGTCAGACAAGATTTTAACAATTTTCTGAGATAGGCGTGTCCCTTGGGCATGATGATATCTGCCCAGGACACGGACAGAGACAGCAGAGGAACGTGCTTTCTCCTCCCTCCTTCTCTGTTACCTTATCCTTAACAACTGAATCCAAAATCTTCCAATCACAATGGTCACGCTATCCCGTATATAACTCCCTTTCTGCTGTCTTCCTCGTTTCCTAAAGTGTGAAGTGACATTTGCAATTTTTCTGACCTCTGGCACCCTGCGAGAATCCAATTGTTTTAGAAAGATCATTGTTAATGCCTCCACAATCTCTGTCGCTCACTCTTTAAGAACCCTAATGTAGAGTTCGTTTGCGCCGGGTGACTTATGTGCTCTTTGGTCTTTCAGCTTTTTGTGCACCTTCTCTCTTGTAAGAATAACTGCACCCACTTCTATTCCTTCACACACTGCAACAGCAGTCAACCGCTAGTGTCTTCCACAGTGACGACTGTTGCAAAATATTCATTTATTTTATTGCCATCTCCTTGTCCCCCGCTTTAGTATTTCTCTTGCCTCATTTTCTACTGGTCCCATACCCACTCTCATATATTTTTGATTTTTCTGCACTTGAGATCGATTTCGCTACCCACCTTGATATTCTATGCGAGCTTGCTTTCATGTTTCATCTTTTCCCTTCCAATGATTCCGTTAGGGGCTCTGTAGATTTTTAAAAGCTTCGCAATACGCAGTTTGGCAACAGTTTTTGCTTTGTTATATGCCTTCTCTTTTGCTTTTACGTTTTGACACGATTGTGCTAATTTGCCATTTGAGTATTTATTTGTTTGTAGAAGCATGTATTCTGCACGTTCTTCTCTTTTACCGGAGACTCACCGCATTTTTGCCCTGCTGACAATCCTGACAGCGTCTCCTTCAATTTTCATTTGGCCAATACTTTTCTCACAACACTGTAATTTCCATTACTCCACTGAAATATTGCTGACTTTAATATTCCCGATCATATTTGAAATTGAACCCAACTATATTGTGATCACTGCCTCCTAAAGGTTCGTTTAGCTTAAGCTCCCTATACATTTCCGATTCATTTCATAGCACCCAATCCAGTATTGCTGATCCTCAAGTCGGCTTAAGGACAAACTGGTAAAACAAGCCAACCCAGTCGAGCTGCATGTTGAACAATCCCATGGCTATCATAGCATTGCCATTTATGCACACATTTTTCCATTTGAAATCTCTTATTCCACCTACTGCTGGGAAGCCTGCATATACCACCAATGAGCATCTTTTTACCCCGTCAGTTTCTAAACACAACCCGCTATAATTCCACAGCTTACGATCCTACGTCGCATCTTTTTACTGAGCTGATGCCATTCTTTACCTGCAGAGCCACGTCAACCAATCTAAAGACCTTCCAATTCCTCCGATACAACGTGTAGCCTGGGACATTCACATCAGAAATGCGACAAAACTTCAGCCACGATTCAGAGATGGCCGCGACATCCTACAATCTGACAGTCCGCAACGGTGACGTAGGTTTGTCTGTGCTAATTGCGGAAAGGAAGTATGTGTGCGAGACAGGTTTTCTGTGCTCGGTGTCAAATGTCGGAGGTCTTGGAGACTCCCAGCCTCGCGGACGGCCATATCTGGACCGCTGTGTCGAGCTGCAGCTCGATGAATTTCGGAAGGTCATGGAGAGCGAGGAGCCGATAGAAAGTGTTCGTCACTCTGGGGCCACAGAAAACAGACATGTGGGTCACAGTCAGGACAGGGAAAGGGAAGACTAAGGTACTAGAGAATGCTTCTATTATGGTACCTCTTGACAATGAGTACTCCTGTTTGAGTACTGTCGGCGTGGGCAGACAGACAGGAAGTTGACAGAAAGGAAGTTGAGAAGCTGGACCGCGATGGTAATAATCTTGGAATTAATGCCTGAACCGTGCGTCAGTGAGTGTAGGAATAGAATGAGGTGGAGGATAAATGCGTGGCTAAGGGACTGGTGCAAGGGACGGGGATTCACATTTCTGGAACTTTTGGGGCAGTTGTTGACTTTACCAAGGGGCGGTCAAGCTTGAATCACAGGGGGACCTATATACTGTTGCGGCGGTTTGCTCAGGCTGCTGTGGAGAGTTGCAAATAGTATTGTGGGGCGTCGGAACCTCACTGAAGACACTGGAGAAGATGAGTTTGTCTCACAAATAGAGAAAGCTTATAGACAGTGCGAGAGGGAGGATAGGCTGGTGATAGGGAAGGGACGCGCTCAGACTGAAGGTTTGAGATATGTCTATTGGAACAGAAGTTGCACAGTGAACAAAGCGGATGAGCATGGAGCGTGGATCAGTTCTTGGAGCTATCATGTGGTGGCCATTACAGGGACATGAATGGCTCAGGGACAGGGAAGGAGTCAAAGCTGGAGGTGGCGTGGCACTGTTGATCAAAGCGATGATCACGGCTGCCGAAATGCTGGACGTCATGGTGGAATCGTCTACGGATTCTCGGTGTGGAGATTAGGAGGATGAAGGAACAATAATCTCACTGGGTGCTTCTATGGGCCGCCCAATGGTTATCGAGGCGCAAATAAGGGAAGAGATACTGGATAGGTGAAATTATAGCAGAGTTGTCCTGATGGAAGGTTTCAGTTCCCCAGATATTGATTGGCATCTCCGTAGAACAAGACGTTAGTTTGGTTGGAGCTTGTTAGGTGTGTTGATAAAGATTTCTTGACAAAATACGTAGATGAGCCTACAACACACTGGACTCGATTTGGAATTGTGAACTGAATCTGTTCCGGTGTCAGATCTCAGTGGGAGAGAGTGGGATAGAGATCATAACAATAACACTGAGCGTGCTCGGAACAGAAAACGTAGAAAAGCGTTTATTTGGAGTAATATTAATTGTGAGGCTATCTTGAAGGAAATTGTAAGCTTAAATTGGGAACGAATATTCTCAGGGAAATATGTGGAAGAAATGTAGCAACTGTTCAGTGTAAATGTGTATGGAGTTCTGCAGGTAAGTTCCAATGAGACTGAGAAGCTGTGATAGTGTACAGGAACCGAGGTGTACATACGCTGTAATACATCTCGTCAAGAAAGAAAGGAAAAACTCACAAATGTTTCAGAGAGCTGGGTAATGTTGGAGATCAAGAAGATTATAAGGCAAAGAGGAAGGAGCTTAATAAGGAAATTAGGACGACAATAACGGGACATGTGAAGCCCTAGCCGGGCAGAATGAAGGACAACCCCAAAATATTCTGTGAGCATGTGAAGAGTAAGAGGATAAGACGAAAATGAATAGGACCTGTCACGCGTGACAGTGGGACTGTGTGTATGGAACCGGGAAAAAGCTGAGGTACCAAAAGAATTCTTAACTTCAGTATTCACTATGGGAAAGGATTTTGGCAGTTGTGGTGATAACTTGCAGCAATCCGAAAATGTTGAGCATGGAGACATTAAGAAAGTGGATGTTTTGACGCATTCGGAAAGCATCAAGTTCGATAAGTCGCGAGGAGCGGATGAGGAGTACCCCAGGCTACTGTGGCAAGCGAGGGAGGAGCTTCCGAGCCTCTGATGATGATCTTTGCATCATCAATGGGGACGGGAGAGGTTCCGCAGGAATGGCGGGTTACGGATATTTTTCCTTTGTTCAAGCAAGAGAGAAGAGAAAGCCCAGGAAATTACAGGGTAGTGAGTCTTAGCTCAGTGGTTGGTGAGTTGATGTAGTGGATCCTGAGAGGCAGCATGTTTTTGTGTCATCTGCAAGGTTATCAACCAGCCTTTTTGCAGACATCCGATTCAGTAATATATATCACAATCCCCAGAAGCACAAACTGGCGGACATTAACTATGGACTGTTCCTTATGAGTTGTGTTTACAATGCGATTCTTGGCTGACAACGTAAAATCTCTGCATCACAGTCTGCCACTTGCTGGCGGTATAGACATCTACGTTTTTTATTCTTGCAGGTGAGTGAATCAGTCAGCACAGTCACTGAATTACCTGTCCACGAACAGGTGTTTCGACTATTATATACCCCCTGGGTTCATATTTCTGTGGACTGTCACTTTAAAACGCCGGGAGAAAGAGACTGACTTCAGATACTCCTGGATTACTGCTGACTATGAAAATTCCTCTGTTACGGTGGTGAGAGGGGTGGCGTTATTAGTTGAACAATGAATGATCGCTTTTGTTTTATTCTGCGGCTTGTTTTTGAATACATATGGACACAGAGACACTCAGTCAGAGTCAAGATGGATTCGGTCAATGGGAGACACCAGTGAGTCGGCCGCTGGTTTAAAATTTCAGTCGCCCAAATGGGTGATTTGAGCTCGATCCAGAGTATTGCTGAATGACTCGCACAAGTTGTTGCAACTAGTATAAGTTTACGGAGAGGAGGGGAGGGGAAGGTTTGAAACAGAAGAAACCTAGTCACAAAGTGATCACTGTTTGGACTCTGTGTTCTAGCAGCCAGTGAGGGTGAGTTTATTTTCATTCGAATACGAAAGTGTGTTTGCCAAAGAGGTAATCAGCAGGAGTGGGTTCACTGGTGAGTGGAAAAGCTTTGTGAATACCACGTGTGTGTTTACCCTTTGTCTGGGTCTGGTAGTTCACTGAAGAAAGGCACTTCGGTGGCAAATCACTGCTGGAGTTTTTTCATAGGTCGTGGAACTGGATAAGTGGCAATCACGTTGTGTCTGATTGGGGTAACCTTGTGGAATCTACGGTGTGTCGACTATTGCCTGTGTGGTGGTTCACTTGACGATGTTCCCCCTTGTGATAAGCTGCTGTTAGTGATGTTTTGTGGAGGATTCAGGGGACAACGGGAGGTTCGACGGCACCTCCTTGTTTGGATTAAAAAAAATCTCTCTTTCACTTCAAATTCTGTACATTTGAGCTGAACAGAAATGTCTTACATACCATCATAAGAATTTAACTCCTGCCAGCTGAGCTTGAATAGGTTTGGTAACTTTATTCTTTACACACCTATATATGCATAACCCTTAGTTTACCTGGTTTAAGTTACTACATTACTTAGTTACGAATAAAATAATGATTTTTAACAGCAAAACCAGACTCCGGGTGTGTTCTATTGCTGTCGAAACATTTACAGTGTTGGGAGCACGTAGGAGGTATTTTCCCCAGGGTTGAGTGCACGTTAGAGGTATTTTCCCCAGGGATGAGTGCACGTTAGAGGTATTTTCCAGTGTTGCAGGTGTGCAACACGACCAAGCTGAACAGTCTTCTAATACCTCAGCATAAACCATCTTTTGCTCTCTCCATTTTCTCTGTATTCTTTAAAAATATTTCCTATTCTCGAATTTCTCTGTCGTTCGAGACCGAACTGTCGTATTACAATAACAAAGTTGTCATTTTCCTGCCACATTTCTAACTGGACTTTTACCAAACTCCCTCAACATCGACAACTCCATCACTTTTTTGTCGTCTGCAAGAGTATTTATCAGTCACGCCGACTTTTATCCGAGTCAAACGCCAGAAAATTTCCAACAATTCTATCAGGTAGAATGGCTGCCACTCTCTACTGCAAATGGATCGAACGAACTGACTTCCATAGCCGTCTGTGGTGAGGAATTCTCATATTCACTAGCCTTGGACGAAACAGATTTCTATCCACCTCTGTCCAAAGTGATGTCTTGTAAATCCTCATGTTCTAGTTTCAGACTCGACCACTACAGTAGCTAGTCTCTCCACGTCCACAATATGTCGGCCTTTCAATATTAGATAGGTCTCAGTGAGATTCCCCTCATTCTCCTGAACTTCTCAGGTGTATTATAGTCACTACTATTTAATAATGGATCCGATTACTTCCTTAGTAGATACATCGATTCCGTGTCCATTTCTGCGCTTGGAAATTATATCGATTAATGTAGTTGTTTTGAGAGAATATTTCATTCCGAATCAGTGTTAATAGTTTTGATTCCCCTCCACACAGTGAACGTGGTGACAATCTTCATCCTGTCGCGTGGAAAGTGCAGTCTCTCCAAAGGCATAACAAGGTACCTGGTTGCCATGGTAGCCGCGGATCAGCTGGTCGTTCTCTTCGATCTGTTATTGAGAAAGATTCCGATGATGTACATGCCTTGGGAGGTTTTCTACCGGGGTGTTCGTGTTCCCGTGTGTAATATTCACGCCGTCATAATCTACGCTGCCACAGACTGTTCTGTCTGGTTCACCGTCGCTTTCACCTTTGATCGATGTGTGGCCATTTGTTTTCTGCAGCTGAAACTAAATTACTGCACCGGGAGAGCGGCGGCTCTTGTTGTGGGGACAGTGACTGTGCTGAGCTGCGTAAAGAACATTTTTGGTACTTTATGCTCGATGGGAAATATTCGACTTTAATTATGTGCTTGCTCTGCCTGGATAGTCGCCGTTTCTTTTCCGCACTTCAGTTGGTAACATTGCATGCGATTCATTTTTTCCTCACCCCAATATTCCCCTTTGTTCTGATTCTCCTGTTCAACTGTTTAACCTTTAGGCTCGTCTTAGTGGCCAGCGGAGCCCGGAGGAGACCTCGTGGATCTCACGATAGCCAGAGGCCAGCTGACCCGGAGATGAAGAACCGCAGGCAATCCCTCCTGTTGCTGTTGGTGATATCGGGGTATCTCATCCTGCTGTGGGCGCTGCTGACGGCGTATTCCGTCTGGGATCGCCTGTATATTTGTTTTAAAGCTGAACCCCCCGAATACTCTGCTGGATCTGGGTTACATTTTTCAGCTGCTGAGCTGCTGCACAAACACGGCCCTTCACGCCGTTGCACAGACCAGGTTCAGGCTACAGTTCAAGGAGACGGTGAAATCTCCCTTTCGTCTGATGGCAATGTTCTCTCGTCGTTGTCAGGAGAGCATTAATTCTCAGTGACGCCCCAATATATCCCATTTCCTCAGTGCCATTTGCAGTTCCATTGCGACTGTGGACATCCCTGAATAGCTCCCGTCCTCCACCCCTCCGTGCACAAACAGGATCAGGGAATGCCCCAGTCTACCTCCACACTGGTCCTTCCAGTATACTTTGTTCACGGGTTCCCTGTAATGACTCCCCATGGTCAACCACGTGGGTGATTCTTCCCTTACTTGCAGGCGAAGCCTTGCCATCACCATATCAATACGACCCTTCTCTCCTGCCGGTGTGTCGTATGTTCCAATTGCCTGCTCAGGTACGCCCGCTGTAGTTCCAGCTCTTTCCTCTGGGGAGGGCTATTGGTTCATAGAGCGCCTGTCTTTGCGCCGTTCAGGAAGACTGGTTACTGTGCACAGACTACAATTCTCCGCTTGCAGCGGATTTTTTTTGGAGATCTGCCTGACGCCTAGAGATTAAGTTAATAACTCGCACTCGAAAACGACTCATTCAATCGTTCGACCCTAGTATCAATCCCCATAGCAAAGCATCTTGGAAATTAAAGAAATTCCTGCACACCCTCCACCTGGCCCTAACTACCTGAACAGAAAAGGCATGTACTTCCAAACTCATAGACTTCAGTTCAACATTCAACACAATCATCTCTCAGAAATTGATTTTAAATCTGAACCGACTGAGCCTGAACACCTCCTTCTGCAACTGTATTATAGACTTATAGACTTCGTGAATGGGAAACCTCAGTCAGTCGGAATCGGACGCAGCATCTGCAACACTATTACACTGAGCAAGAAGATCTCACAAGGCTGTGTCACAGTCCACTGCTGTTCACTCTGCTGACCCACGGCGGTGCTGCAACAAACAGCTCGAACCACATCATCATGTTCGTCGACGACACGACGGTGGTGGGTCTCATCAGCAACAACGACGATTCAGTATACAGAGAAGGATCTGCAGCGGAAAACGGGCGAATGCAGACCCAACAACCTGAACAAAACAAATGAGAAGTTGTTAACTACAGGAGAGCATGGACAGACCACTCTCAGTTGAACATCGACGGCTCCTCGGCAGAGATCGTGAAGAGCAATACATTTCTTGGTGTTCAATTGGCGGAGAATCTTACCTGGTCCCTCAACACCAGGTTCATAGCAAAAAGAAAAAAAAAACAAACAAAAAAAAGCACAGCAGCGTCTCTACTTTCCGCGAAGGCTGAGGAAAGTCCATCTTCCACCCCATCCGCATCACATTCTACAGGGATTGTACTGAGAACATCCTGAGCAGCTGCATCACTGCCTGTTTCAGAAATTGCACCATCTCAGATCGTAAGACACTGCAGCAGACAATGAGGTCAGCTCAGAATATCATCGGGGTCTCTCTTCCCGCCGTTACAAACATTTACACCACACGCTGCATCCGTAAAGGAAACAACATTATGAAGGACCCCACGCACCCCTCATACAAACTCTTCTCCCTCCTGTCATCTGGCAAAAGGCACAGAAGCATTTGGGCTGTCACGACCAGAGTGTGTAACAGTTTCTACTCTAATGCCATCAGACTCTTCAATACCCAGAGTCAGGACTGACACCAGCTTACTGCTCTCTACTGTGCCTATTGTCCTGTTTATTATTTACTGTAATGCCTGCACTGTTTGTGCACTTTCTGCCGTCCTGCGAGCGTTTGTAGTCTAGTATTGTTTTTGTGTTGTTTCACATAGTTCATTGTAATTTTTTATTGTTTCATGTAGAACCATGGTACTGAAAATACGTCCCGTTTTCACTGTGTACTGTACCAGCAGTTATAGTCGAAATGACAATAAAAACTGACCTGACTTGGCCTGACTTGACCTTTAGTGGTGATCATATCTGTCGAATTGTATATTCGGTATGTGTGGCAGGTGATTGCAGGGGCAAGGGCACATGATTTCTATTTATTTATTGATTCCCTCGTAGCTTGGGCTTTCTCCTTCTCCGGTTGATTATCCGCCGTTCCACTCATTTCCCGCCTGTGCCTATAAACCGTGATTACCTCGGCGTACTCCTGATTCCTCCCACAGGTCAAACACCTATGTGTTGATAGGTTAATTTGTCATTGTAAATTGTCCCATTAGCAGGATCGCTCGGACCGTGAAACATTGCGCCAGCCAGGGCCCGACCGTTGGGATTAGACTGGAAGTAAGACTTTTGAGAAGGTCCTGCTCCGGTAGGCTGAGACATAAGACCGATTTGCATTGGATAGCATGGCTTCAATAAAGAGTACAGTGAACAGTTGTGGAGGGCACCAATTCTGCATGTGAGAATTGTTGGAAATGTTCTGGCGTTTAAGCTGGATGGAATTGGGAGGGGGGGGGTCTCATACACACTCTTGCAGACGACACAAACGCGATGGAGTTATGGAAGTTGAGTGAACATGGTAAAAGTCCAGTTAGAAATTTGGCCGGAGAAATGATAAATGTGTGATAGAAATGCGACAGTTCGGTCTCGAACGATAGAGAAATACGAGAATATGAAATATTTTTAGGAAGATAGAGAAAATGAAGAGAACGAAGTATGGTTTATACTGAGGTCTTAAAGGAATGTTCAGCTTTGTCTCGTTACTTACACGCAACGCTGGGGAAAGTACCTCTTATGTGCACGAAACGCTGTAAAAGTTTCAGCAGCAATAGAACACACCTGGGTTCTGGTTTTGCTGTTTACAATCATTATTTTATTACTAACTACGTAAACCAGTTAAAGCAAGTGTTGTCAGTATTATGCATCTCTGTGTGTGTAAAATCATAAAGTTCCCAAAGTTATTCAAGCTCGGATGGCAAGCGTTACCGTCTTAAGATGGAATGTAAGAAATTTCTGTTCAGTTCAAATGTACTGAATTTGAAGTGAGACAGTTATTTGTAATCCAAACAAACAGGTGTTGTCGGTCTTCCCGTTGTCCTCGGAATCCTCACACGAAACATCACTAAACAGAAGCTTAAAACAAGGGCGAGGGGCATCGTTAACCGAACCACCACCCAGGCAAGGATAGACACACCTGTAGATTCAACAAAGTTACCCCAATCACACACAGCGTGATTGCCACTTACCCAGTTCCACGACCTACGAAATAACTCCAACAATGATTTGCCACAGGGGTGTTTTCAATAGAGAATGTGCTGTTAACCAATTAAGATACAATGTTTGGGGTGTGGCAGGAAACAAGAGCACGCTGAGGAAACACGGGCGGTCACGCTGTAAAGGTAGCGGCAAGTAATGAGGACAACAGTCGATAATCAAACGGACAAAGAAAAATGCGAGACTACGAGGAACCCAGAGGCGTTGCGCATCGGCGTTTCGGAGGGTTACGTACCAATCAGTATCTCAGGAGGAATATTCCAGTGCCAGATGCTATTCCTGAAGGTTCAGCAGGAGAAAGCTCCGATGTATCCAGACCAACTGAAGATGTATCTTCGGCAGCCATACTTCTGACAGCATCTCACATTTCTTGCGGAATCTCAGTAAATAAGTTGTCATCCGATGCTATACATCAGCAATCACCTTCCCTCAGAGTTTTCCCTCTCTTAGATGGACTGCCTTCCCATGTTGACGAGCATCATCTGCCCGAAACACCCAATGTACTAAATGCAATTCGACAGACTGGGCCTTAACCGCACAAAGTGTCCAAGTATTTAATTTAATTCCCAGAAGGCATTGCGATTGCAGTTGCTGCTTGCGACCGAGGAACGACGATTGGATGAGTGGATTTTATGAGCGCGAGTTACTGAATTAGTCTCGAAGTGACAGACATATTTCAAAGCACCGGATGAAGAGGACATTTGCAGACTGTCCATGGTAACCAGATTTCCCGAAACTTTCAATGGCTGGAGCTCTTGCAACCAAAAGTTTTCGCGAGAGAAAAGAGACGGAGTACATCCGGCGTACATGAGTAGGCTTTCGGACAGCACGGAATGCTGGCAAGGCATAAACGTTGTATTGCTACGGTGATGTCAAAGCTTCGCATGCATGTAACGGTAGAAACACACACTTGGTGGAAATGAAGTAGACATTACAAGGAACTCGTGAAGAACTTAAACTGGAAGGAGCGCAGTGGAGGCAGATTGGGAGCATGGCTCCGATCGTGGCCCAGCATGGAGTGGGGGAGGGCGGGAGCTAATCGGGCCGTCCACAGCCCCAATGGTATTGCACATGCGACTGGCGAAATGGGATTTTTTTGCGGCGGTATGGGAAAAGCTTCACCGAGGATTAATGCTGTCCACACAACGTCGAATGAACTTTGCCATGTGACGTAAGGGCGATTTGACTGTCGCCTTCAGCTGAACCCTGAACCTGGCCTGGATCACGGCGTAAAGGGCCGAGTTCGTGCAGCAGCTCAATATTTGCAGCATGTAGCCCAAATGCTGCAGAGAAAATGGGGGCATCCGGACAATGTAATACATCAGACCCTCCCATATGGAAAACACCGTCAACAGAGCCCACAGGAATATGAAATTCCCCGACATCACCAGCAGTAACAAGAGAGATTGCCTGCGGTTCTTCATCTCAGGGTCGGCGGGCGTCTCCCCATCGTGCGTACCACGGAGTCCCCTCCGGACTCGGCTGGCCACTAAAACGTACCTGATGGTTAAACAGTTGAGCAGCAGAATGAAGGCAAAGGGGAATATTGGGGTGAGGATTGAATGTATCAGAAGAAATGCTGTCTCCATAGATAGGGAAAAAAGCGAAGAATGCAGACAGAGCAGGGGCGAAACAATCATCGAATATGACCCAGCGAGCAAAAAGTACCAGGGTAAGTTCTTTACGCAGCTCAGCACAGTCACTGTCCCCAGAACCAGAGCCGCCGCTCTCCCGGTGCAGTATTTTCGTTTCAACTTCTGAAAACAAATGGCTACAAATCGATCAAAGGTGAAAGCGACAGTGAACCAGACAGAACAGTCCGTGGCGGCGTTTAACACGACGGCGTGGAATTTACACACGGGAACTCGTAACGACCAGATGACAACCTCCCACGGTATGTAAGTAATCGGAATCCTTCTCAATAAAAGATCAAAGAGAATTACCAGCTGATCCGCTGCTACCATGGCAACCAGGTACCTTGTGACGCCTTTGGAGAGACCGCACTTTCCCCGCGACAGTATGATGATTGTCACCATGTTAACTGTGTGGGTGAAATAAAGACCATGAACACACACTTGCATGGAAACTTCCTCAAATTCAGAATTTTTTAATCGTTAGCTCTTTAGAGCAGAGATGCAGATTTTTTTCTGAAGAACAAGGCTGGTGAATGTGTGGAATTAATCGGTGCAGATGGATATGATGGGCAGTTCATTGGAACCATTTGTGGTGGGGTTCATCGGCTCTTGTTTCGTCGTGGCTTCAATTAATACGCGGAAAGGGCGTCTGAATATGTCTGGAAGTGATGATAAATTAGCTATTATTGAATGGCGGCGAAGGCTCAGTTCTGGATTAGCCGAATTCCTGATGGGCTAATCAGTGATATCATTCGATGGCTGGGATGTATTCTAATCTTGACGCCGTAAGAATCATTTGCAAAGTGTAAATTTTAAGAGGATAAAACTCTGCGCAGGAGTGTGACGTCGGGCAGTGAAGCGGGGCATATTTAAAAAGGGATTACTAGAGATTACCCCAGCGGCTGTACCACTTGACAATAAGTACTCCTGTTTGAGTACTGCTGAGGGGGAGAGCCTACCTTGGGGAAGCAACAGTGGCCGGGCCTCCGGCACAGAGTCCGACCCTGTAGCTCAGAAGGATAAGGAAAGGAAGAGGAAGGGTAACGAAATGAACATGAAGGTAGTAGTAATGGGGGACTCGATCGTTAGGGGGTCATATAGGCCATTCTGTGTACGCGGTCAGGAGACTCGGATGGTAATTTGCCTCCCTGGAGCCCGGGTTCGGGATGTTTCTGATCGCGTCCAAGATATCCTCAAGTGTGAGGGTGAGGATCCAGAGGTCGTGGCACGTATAGGTGCCAATGACAAAGATAGGAAAAAGGGAAGAGATCATGAAAGGAGACTATAGGGAGTTAGGAAAGCCGTTGAGAAGAAGGACAGCAATGGTTGTAATCTCGGGTTACACTTGAATCCTCGGAGGACTAATATACTGGCGGGGAAATTTGATAAGGCTACTGGGGAGACATTGAACTAGAATGGTTGGTGGTGGGAATCAATTTGAAGAGACTACAGGAGAGGACGTTAGTTCAGAAATAGAGAACGCTCGTCGAAAGTGTGTTAGGGATGTTAGGCTAGTGATGGAGAATGGGAGAGCTCAGACCAAAAATGTAGGGAGAAGGAAGAAAAAGATGATAACGTTGATGGAATCGGAAGGGATAAACAGAGAGGAGGAGGTACACAGTTTCTTAAATGCATCTATATTAATGCTAGGAGCATCATTGTAAGAAAGTTGGATGAGCTTAGAGCATGGATTGATATCTGGAAATATGATGGAGTAGCTATTTGTGAAACATGGTTGCAGGAGGGGTGTGATTGGCATCTAAATAGTCCAGGATTTCGTTGCTTCAGGAGTGATAGAGTCGGAGGGGCAAGCGGAGGAGTTGTTGCATTGCTTGTCTGAGAAAATATTACTGAGGTGCTTTGGCTGGACAGAATAGATGGATTATCTAGGGAGGCTCTTTGGGTGGAACTGAGCAATGGGAAAGTTGTAGTCCAAATTACAGGGGTGTATTATAAAACACCTAATTGGTAGCGAGAATTGGAGGAAGAAATTTTTATGGAGATAGCAGATATTTGTCGTAAGTGCAAGGTTGTGATTGTGGAAGACTTTGATTTTCCACACAGAGATTGGGAAGCCCATTCTGTAAAAGGGCTGGATGGTCTGGAGTTTGTAAACTGAGTGCAGGATAGTTTTTTGCAGCAATACATTAAGGTACCGACTGGAGAAGGGACAGTTTTGGATCTTCTGTAAGGGAATCAGATAGGTCACGTGAGGGAGGTATGCGTTGGGGTGCACTTCGAGTCCAGTGATCACAATACCATTAGTTTCAATATAATTATGGAGAAGAATAGGACTTGACCCAGGGTTGATTTTTGTTTTATTGGAGAAAGGCTAACTTTGAGGAGATACGAAAGGGTTTAGAAGGAGTGGATTGGGACAACTTGCTTTATGGAAAGGACGAAAGAAAGAAATTGAGGTCATTTAAACTTGAAATTTTTGAGAGTACAGAACCTTATTGTTCCTGTTAATTTGAAAGAAAGGGTTAAACGTTTCAGAGACCCATTCTTTTCAAGGGAAATTGGAAGATTGATTCGGAAAAAGAGGGAGATCTACAGTAAATATAGGCAGCATGGAGTAAATGAGGTGCTGAAGGAATACAAAGAACGTAACAAGAATCTTAAGAAAGAAATTAGAAAAGCTAAAAGAAGATATAAGGTTACTTTGGCAAGTAAGGTGAAAATAAATCCAAAGGGTTTCTACAGTTATATTAGAGCAAAAGGATAGTGAGGGATAAAATTGGTCCCTTAGAGAATCAGGGTGGACAGCTATGTGTGGAGCCAAAAGAGACGGGGTAGACTTTGAACAGTTTCTTTTCATCGGTATTCACTAAGGACAAGGATATTGAATTGTGTAACGTAAAGGAAACAGGAAGGGTAGTTCTGGCAACTATGATAATTAAAGAAGAGGAAGTACCAGATTTTCTAAAGAATGTAAAAGTGGATATGTCTTCGGATCCTGACAGGTCATTCCCTAGGACCCTGAGAGAAGTTAGTGTAGAAATAGCAATGGCTCTGACAGAACTATTTCAAATGTCATTAGAAACGAGGATGGGGCCAGAGGATTGGCGCATTGCTTATGTGGTTCCATTGTTCACAAAAGGGTTCTAAGAGAAAACCTAGCAATTATCGGCCTGTAGGTTTGACGTCAGTAGAGACGTTATGACTAATTATCTTGATAGACAGGGTCTGATTAGGAGCAGGTGACTAGTGGTGTGCTCAGGGATCTGTACATTGGATCATCGGGATCCAATGTTGTTTGTCAGATACATTATTAATCTGTGTAATGGGGTGGTAAACTGGATTAGCAAGTATGCAGATGATACTAAGATAGGTGGCGTTGTGGATCATGAAGTAGGTTTCCAAAGCTTGCAGAGAGATTTAGGCTAGTTAGAAGAGTGGACATAAACATGGCAGATGGAGTTTAATGCTGGTAAGTCTGAGGTGCTACGTTTTGTTAGGAATAATCAAAATATGACATATATGGTCAATGTTAGGGCATCGATGAATGCAGTAGAGCAGAGTGATCTTCGAATAACGGTGCATAGTTCCCTGAATGTGGATTCTCAGGTGTGTAGGATGATGAATAATGCTTTTGGTATGTTGGCCTTTATCAAACAGAGCATTGAGTATAGGAGTTGGGATGTAATGGTAAAATTCTGCAAAGCATTGGTGAGGCCGAATTTGGGGTATTGTGTACAGTTCTGGTCACCGAACTATAGGAAAGATGTCATTAAATTAGATGGAGTACAGAGGAGATTTACTGGAATGTTTCCTGGGTTCTAGCATCTACGTTATAGAAATTGTTTGAACAAGTTAGTTATTTATTCTTTAGAGCAGAAAAGGCTGAGGGTAATTTAATAGAGGTATTTAAATTTATGAAGACAATGGACAGAGATGACGTAGATAGGCGTTTTACATTGAGATTAGGGGAGATTCAAACAAGAGGACAAAAGTTTGAATCTGAGTTGAGAGTTAAGGGAAAAAGATTAGGGGTAACACAAGGGGGAGTTCTTTACTCAGAGAGAGGTAGCGGTGTGGAACGAGCTTCCAGTAGAAGTGTTACAGGCAGGTTCATCTTTGTCATTTAATGTAAAATTGGATAGGTATATGGTCAGGAAAGGAATGGTGGGTTATGGGCTGAGTGCGCGTCGGTGGGACTAGGTGAGTGTAAGCGCTCGGCACGGACTAGAAGGGTCGAGATGGCCTGTATCCGAGCTGTAATTGTTATATATTTAATAATGAACTGACTAATTTTCCAAGTGTCACGTTTACAGAAATTCAACTCCCCTCAACTGCAAACATGAGGGAACATGAGGACATCAGAATATTAGCAATTGGAGTAGGAAAAGTCCATCTGTTCGGACTAGCATGCTACGGCAATGATGGTGACCATGGTTGATCTGATCTTGGGCTCATCGCCGCAAACATGCCTTTTCTTCATTGCCCTTAATCGTTCCACTATGCAAAAAGATATGCCAGGCTGTTTATGTATATCAACTGAGGTCGCCTCCACTGATTGATTGAGCAGAGAATTCCACAGATTCTTTAGGCTCTGTCCCTTACTTCTAGTCTCACCTACCAGTGGTATCAACTTTCCTGCCACTACCTTATCTATCGCTTTCAAAACTTTATGTTTTTATCTGATCTCCTATAATACTTCTGGATTCCGACGAGTACAGTTCCGGGCGACTCAATTACTCGTCATAGTCGAACCACGATGTGCAATCAGCCGGTGAACCATCTACAAAGCCAGTTTATCTTTACTGAAGTTCGGAGACCAGAAATGCACGGTAGTGCTGACGCATCCCCACCAGTACCTTGTGCAGATGCAGCAGAACATCCCTGCTCGAACATTCATTCCCTCTGGCTACAAAGGCGAACATCAGATTTGCTGCACCTGCAAACCAAACTTTTTTGTGTTTGAAGAAAAGTCCCTCCGCACAGCAGCATCCTGTAATTGTTTATCACTTGTTCTTCCACTTGTGCTTCCCAAGTGGATGACCTCGTAATTTCCAACTTTTTACTGCATCCACCAGACGCTAGTGCATTCGCGTATCCTATTTATATTCCTCTGCAGGCTCTCGGTTTCCTCGGCAGCCTTTGTGTGGCAATAGATCATGACAGTGATGATGCAAACGTGACCTCATTCTCCATAACAGATGAGGCCATGTATTTAGTTATTTATTTATTTATTTATTCATTTATTTATTTATTCATTCATTCATTCATTCATTCATTCATTCATTCATTCATTCATTCATTCATTCATTCATTCATCCATTTATTTATTTATTTATTTATTTATTTATTTATTCATTCATTTGTGTATTCATCCGTTTATTTATTTATCTATCTATCTATCTATCTATCTATCTATCTATCTATCTATCTATCTATCTATCTATCTATCTATCTATCTATCTATCTATCTATCTATCTATCTATCTATCTATCTATTTATTTATTCATTCATTTATTTATTTATCTATCTATCTATCTATCTATCTATCTATCTATCTATCTATCTATCTATCTATCTATCTATTTATTCATCTATTTATTTATTTATTTATCTATTCATCCATCTATTTATTTATCTATTTATTTATTTATTTATTTATTCATTCATTCATTCATTCATTCATTCATTCATTTATTTATTTATTTATTTATTTATTTATTTATTTATTTATTTATTTATTTATTTATTTATTCAATTAATTAATTCAGCGATGCGGCCCCTTCCACCAAACTTCCACAAAGTCGATTAATCCTGCCTTGACCCAACTGGACTCATCTCTATGGGGCCGTAAAGATCAGAAGTCCTGGTCACCTCAGTAGGGGAGGGACGTGTAAGCTTAACAGGAAGCGCAGAAGGAATTCAGCAGAGATCTGACTGGATTGGACAGCATTCCCTGTGATCAGAGTTTGTGTGCGCTCAGACTTGCTTCTCTTGGAGTGAATGTGTATGAACGGTCAGTTGGTAGAAGTGTTTGAGAGGAGAAGATGCAGAGATAACGTTTGACTGACCGAAAATTAACCGGGATCCCGACAGCCCGAGCGCTGCGGAGATGCTGCCTGGCCTGCTGTGTTCCACCAGCATTTTGTGTGTGTTGTTGTTTGAATTTCCAGCATCTGCAGATTTCCTCGTATTTACCCATACATCTCCATTATTCTAAGTTTCATGTAACTCATGTTTCTCATGTTTGAGTACTGTTGGGGGGGGGGGGCAGCCTTCCTGGTGGAAGTGACAGTGGCCGGGTCTCCGGCACAGAGGACGGCCATATTGCTCAGAAAGGTATGGATAGAAGAAAGAGGACCATAGTAATAGGGGACTCGACAGTCAGGGGATCAGACAGGCGGTTCTGTGGAGGTGATCGTGAGTCCCGCATGGCAATTTGACTCCCTGGTGCCAGGGTTCGGGACGTTTCTGATCGCGTCGAAGATATCCTGAAGTGAGGGTGAGGAGCCAGAGGTCGTGGTACATGTAGGTACCAATGACGTAGGTAAGAAAGGGGAAGAGGTCCTGAAACGAGAGTATAGGGAGTTAGGAAGGCAGTTAAGAAGAAGGACCGCAAAGGTAGTAATCTCGGGATTACTGCCTGTGCCACGTGACAGTGAGAGTAGGAATGAAATTAGGTGGAGGATGGATGCGTGGTTGTGGGATTGGAGCAGGGGGCAGAGATTCAAGTTTCTGGATCATTGGGACATCTTCTGGGGCAGGTGTGTCCTGTTCAAGAAGGACAGGTTACACTTGAATCCTGGGGGGACCAATATCCTGGCGGGGAGGTTTGCTAGGGCTACAGGACAGACTTTAAACTAGTGAGATGGGGGGGGGGAATCAATTTGAGGAAACTATGGGAGAGGAGGTTAGTTCACCAGTAGAGCAAGTAAATAGACAGTGTGTGAGGGAGGAAAGGCAGGTGATGGAGAAGGGATGCGCTCAGCCCGAAGATGTGGAGGAGAAGAATGAAAAGGACAATAAATTTGAATGCATTCTTAGGGATGAAAAGAGAGGAGGAGGTGGAGAGTATGTTAAATGTATCTATTTTAATGCTCGGAGCATAGTAAGAAAGGTGGATGAGCTGACAGCGTGGATTGATACCAGGAATTATGATATTGTAGCTATTAGTGAAACATGGTTGCAGGAAGGGAGTGATTGGCAACTAAATATTACTGGATTTAGTTGCTTCAGGTGCGATAGAGTAGGAGGGGCCCGAGGAGGAGGTGTTGTATTGCTAGTCCCAGAAAATCTTATGGCGTTGCTTTGGAAGGATAGATTAGAGAGGTCCTCTAGGGAGGCTATTTGGGTGGAATTGAGGAATGGGAAGGGGGTAGCAACACTGATAGGAGTGTAATATAGGCCACCTAAGGGGGAGCGTGAGTTGGAAGAGCAAATGTGTTAGGAGACAGCAGATATTTTTAGTAAACACAAGGTGGTGATTGTGGGAGATTTTAATTTTCCACACGTAGACTGGGAAGCTCATTCTGTAAAAGGGCTGGATGGCAAGAGTTTGTGAAATGTGTGAAGGATAGTTTTTTTGAAACAATACAAAGAAGTACCGACTGGAGATGGGGCAGTGTTGGATCTCCTGTTAGGAAATGCGATAGGTCAGCTGAAAGATGTATGTGTTGGGGAGCACTTCGGGTCCAGTGATCACAATAGCATTAGCTTCAATATAATTATGGAGAAGGACAGGACAGGACAGGACCTAGAACTGAGATTTTTGATTGGAGAAAGGCTAACTTTGAGGAGATGCGAAGGGATTTAGAGACAGTGGATTGGGTCAAGTTGTTTTTTAGGAAGGATGTAGTGGAGAAATGGGGGTCATTTAAGGGTGAAATTATGAGGGTACAGAATCTTTATGTTCCTGGTAGGTTGAAAGAAAGGTTAAAGGTTTGAAAGCACCATGGCTTTCAATGGATATTAGAAATTTGGTTCGGAAAAAAAGGGATGTATACAGTAGATATAGGCAGCATGGAGTAAATGAATCTTAAGAAAGAGATTAGAAAAGCTAAAAGAAGATTGGAGGTTGGTTTGGCAAATAAGGTGAAAGTAAATCCGAAAGGATTATACAGTTATATGAAAAGCAAGAGGATAGTGAGGGATAAAATTGGCCCCTTAGAGAATCAGAGTGGTCAGCTATGTGTGGAGCCGAGGGAGATAGGAGAGATTCTGAACGATTTCTCCTTTTCGGTATTCACTAAGGAGAAGGATATTGAATTGTGTAAGGTGTGGGAAACAAGTAGGAAAGTTGTGGAACCTATGACAATTAAAGAGGTGGAAGTACTGGCGCTTTGAAGAAATTTAAACGTGGATAAATCTCCGGGTCCTGACAGGATATTCCCCAGGACCTTGAGGGAAGTTTGTGTAGAAATAGCAGGAGCTCTGACGGAGATCTTTAAGATGTCATTAGAAACGGGGATTGTGCCGGTGGATTGGCGTATTGCTCATGTGGTTCCATTGTTTAAAACGTGTTCTAGACGTAAGCCTAGCAATTATAGACCTGTCACTTTGACATCAGTGGTGGGTAAATTAATGGAAAGTATTCTTAGAGATAGTATTAACAATTATCTGGAGAGACAGGATCTGATTGGGAGTAGCCAGCATTGATTTGTGCGTGGAAGGTCATGTTTGACAAACATTATTGAATTTTTTGAAGAAGTTACGAGGGTTGTTGACGAGGGTAAGGCAGTGGATGTAGTCTATATGGATTTCAGCAAAGCCTTTGACAAAGCTTCACATGGAAGGTTACTTAAGAAGGTTTAGTCATTAGTTATTAATGCTGGTGTAATAAAATGGATTCAACATTGGCTAGATGGGAGATGCCAGAGAGTAGTGGTGGATAATTGTTTATCGGGATGGAGGCCGGTTAATAGCGGGGTGCCTCAGGGATCTGTTTTGGGCCCAATGATGTTTGTAATATACATAAATGATCTGGATGATGGGGTGGTAAATTGGATTAGTAAGTATGCCGATGATACTAAGATAGGAGGTGTTGTGGATAATGAGGTAGGTTTTCAAAGCTTGCAGGGAGATTTATGCCGGTTAGAGGAATGGGCTGAACGTCGGCAGATGGAGTTTAATGCTGAGAAGTGTGAGGCTCTACATTTTGGCAGGAATAATCCAAATAGAAACTACAGGGTAATTGGTTGGGCATTGAGGAATGCAGAGGCAACAGAGAGATCTAGGAATAACAGTGCATAGTTCCCTGAAGGTGGAGTCTCGTGTAGATAAGGTGGTGAAGAAGGCTTTTGGAACGCTGGGCTTTATAAAGCAAAGCAATGAGTACAGAAGTTGGAATGTAATGTTACAACTGCACAAGGCATTGGTAAGGCCAAATTTAGAATATTGTGTGCAGTTCTGGTCACCGAATTATAGGAAAGATAACAATAAATTAGAGAGTGTGCAGAGACGATTTAATAGGATGTTACCTGGGTATCAGCACTTAAGTTACAGAGAAAGGTTGAACAAGTTAGGTCTCTATTCATTGGAGCGTAGAAGGTTGAGGGGGGATTTGATCGAGGTATTTAAAATTTTGATAGAGTTGACGTGAATAGGCTGTTTCCATTGAGAGCAGTGGAGATTCAAACGAGAGGACATGATTTGAGAGTTAGGGGGCAGAAGTTAAGGGAAACACGAGGGGGTATTTCTTTACTCAGAGAGTGATAGCTGTGTGGAATGAGCTTCCTGTAGAAGTAGTAGAGGCCAGTTCAGTTGTGTCATTTAAGGTAAAATTGGATAGGTATACAGACACGAAAGGAGTGGAGGGTTATGGGCTGAGTGCGGGTAGGTCGGACGAGGTGAGATTAAGAGTTCGGCACGGAGTAGGAGGGCCGAGATGGCCTGTTTCCTTGCTGTGATTGTTATATGTTTATATATTTATCCAGGAGACTCTTAAAAGACCCTATCGGATCAACCTCCACAACCGTCGCCAGCATCCCATTTAAAGCTCTCAAAACTCTCTGCGTAAAAACGTGCTTCTGACATCTGTTCTAGACGACTCCAAGCACCTTAAAACTGTGCCCTCTCGTGCAAGCCATTTCCGCTCTGGGATAATAGCCTCTGACTATCCACATGATGAATGCCTGTCATCATCTTGCACACCCCTATCATGTCGTATATTACACCCCGTCGCTCTAATGTGTATAGACTCTGTTCACTCAAACTATTTTCATAAGGCATGTTCCCCAGTCCAGGCAATATCATTTGCACCCTTTCTATGGTCTCCACCTGCTTCCTGTTGTGAGGCCGCAGTACTCCTAGTGCTGTCTGACCAGGGTCCTATATAGCTGTAAAATTACATCTCGGCTCTGAAATTCAATCACTCCATTGATGAAGGCCAATTCACCGTCTGCCTTCCTAACTGTAGGGTCAACCTCCGTAGCAGCTTCGAGACTCCTATGCATTAGAACAGCAACGTCCCAAGATCACAGAACTTCATGCAGAACATGACCCGTCTGCAACCACATTTTAACTACTCAGGGCAAGCCAGTTGTAGATCAACAAAGCAGTGTCCCCTTTCATCCCATGTCTCTTTATTTTCTCAATAAGCCTTGCATGGAGCTCCTTATCAAATGCATTCAACCGATATTTGCTGAAGCGATACCCATTTGAGAGACCTGCCTGGCGATTAGCGTGTCGTTTGAGGACAAGTATGAAAGAAAAGTTGGCTTATAATTTTTCAACGTTAATCAAGAGAAAGAGACTATACACTTACCAGGAACAGCTACAATGGCGAGTACAGGGTAGTAAACCACTTGTAAATTCTTTAACACTCGCTCGATTCGAAGATCCAAATCCCAGGAATAGTACTTCGCAATTCCCGCGGTATTCAGGGCTGCATTTCGCAGATTATGATCCATTGCTGGGATACTCCAGCTACCGGTTCCCGATCCAGCCTCCGTCCTCTCTCTGTCCAGATCCCGCTGTTCTCTGATCGCAGAGAGTAGCGGCACTCACTGAAACTGTCGTGGTAGTGGATACATATTAATAGAACAGGTAACGAGCAGCCGCAG
This sequence comes from Hypanus sabinus, assembly GCF_030144855.1. Classification (NCBI taxonomy): domain Eukaryota; kingdom Metazoa; phylum Chordata; class Chondrichthyes; order Myliobatiformes; family Dasyatidae; genus Hypanus; species Hypanus sabinus. The sequence continues at coordinate 9,963 of NW_026780454.1, read as the reverse complement.
CTCCGCGGTGACGTCGACAATCCCCACGGACACTCACTTAATTAAGTTCTACGGAGTGACAGGTGCAGTTAACCCTTTATTTGCAGTCCTTCAGCGAAGCAATACAAACGCAGACTGGAAGTGTATCCAATATTCACAGCAAATGGCTGTCATCAATGCCTGCTGAGTCTCTAAACAGACACAAAATTGAGACTCGCAGCCAGACGCTGACATACAACAAGTCTGTAAATGAAGGTACACACAGCAAATGAATAAATCAATAAAGATCATATAAACAGATAAAATAATTATTGCATATATAGTTTCATCAGCAGGAAGATGGAATTGTCAGCTGCAGAATCCATCGCCTGAATGGACCGTCAAGCAGCTGATCTCCAGGCTTCTGCTCGCCGAGGCGTCAGCTCAGGGAGGCTTCAGTCAAAGGAGGCAAAATAAAGAAAAATCACTTGTTTAAGACTTTCTTTTTCCGTCCATTCTTCATATCTGATCAGATGGAATGACTGAGATGCCAGGCAGGATAGATGAATGCTCCTCTTGCGGGATCTGGGAAGGCCTGGAGATCTCCAGTGGCCCTGATGATTACAACTGCGAGAGCTGCCTTCATCTGGAATTTCTAACAATCGGCGCTTAGGGTGTGGAGCTGGAACTGGACGAGCTCGGATCATTCGGGAGGCAGAAATGAGAGACAAGTCATAGCCGAAAATTTTACACCGAGGGCACAGCGGACAGGAGACTGTGTGACAGTCAGGAAAGCGAAACATCTGGAGGGGCCAGGGCACAACTCCCATGTGGCAAATTCCTGCACATTTCGGACACCATTGCAGAGTTTGGGGGGTGGGAGAATCACCGATATGTGTTCAGTCACAGTGTTCGTGTCTCATGAATTCAGTTTGACTCTGTGAGTCAGAAGGGAATTGGGTGTTTAGCGGTGTACGTGTATGTGGCTTGGCGGGGGGTTGGCGGCCAGGGCACAGCTCCCATGTGGCAATCTGAACTAGGTGTGTGAACAGCTCGAAATCTTGGCCCATTGTGTTACCAGTGATAGAGGTACGATGAGTGACGAAGTACTGCACTGCCATTTCCGGGAGTTAAAAGCAAAGTTAAAGGAGGACCCTCCTGGATTTGTTGTCCATGCTACGTGCCTGTGAGGCCGGAAGCAGGAAGAGTATGCGTATTAATAGGTTGCTAAAGAGGTCTATTATATCTCTGACGCCCGGAAATGGATTCTGAAGTAGGGTGTTCAGTAATATTAAGCGCAATGTTAACTGTTAAAGCTAATAAAACGGCTTTTTGCTAGTGTTATAATGAAATGGCATCTCTATAATATTATCTGACGCGGTCTGTGGTTCTCAGCAGCTGCGATGATTTGGTTATAACAACAGATAACGGGGAACTAACCAATCGGAGACCTGTTATGCTTTTTTGCATGGTGGGAACAGAGAGAGTGCTTGCGGGCTTTTCGACGAGGCGAGTGAAAAGGAACGGCGAGTCCGGGACCGTTCGGCGATCCCAGGATGGCGGATACCGGAATTCGACGGTTCGCAGTGTTGTCGGAGGTTCCGAGGTCGTTTATGGACGAACGAGGAAGGGGTAAGATCCAACAAATTATTTTATGTACAAAACTGATAAATTTATTGAGCGGCGCCTTTGTTTTATTTGTTTCACTAAAGCACACCACCAAATAATTTTAAAAGTGTAATTATTTAACCATACATTGTGTACTGTCAGATATTATACGTCCTGGGCCTGTACCTGGCTGCATAACACAGCATCTGTGCAAACATGATGACAAAGTTTGACAGGGCCTCGTGTCGTTTCCCCTAGCGGACGTGAGTTGATAGAGCCAGTCTTACATTTGTGGGGTCCCGTCCGGCTGTGTGATCACCTTGTTTAAAGTTGTGTTGTTATGGCGGCAGCCGCGTTCGAGCATTGGAGTGCGACGTCATGTTTGCCACTGAGCAATACGTGAGTATTGAGTTGAGTAGAGGCTCGTACCCTGGATGAAGTGTTCCTTCGACGTCTGAGTTTGGTTCAACCTGATGGCAAAATTGAAATGGTATCTCGAAAGATTGACTTTGAAACGGAACAGACCTAGTGCTCGTGCAGACAAGCATAGACGAACGAGGGCGGAGTTGTCAGAGTTTATTGGTTTCCCGGAGTGGCCGGACTATGGCGTCTGCAAACTAACAGGAGGGAAGTGTGGAAGGTCAGCGAGCTGGGTTGGCAGAGGATAAGGGCGAAGATCTTAGGGAACGAATTCTCTCGTTACTGAGGGTGGAGTGGAAAGAGTGGTCCGATTTGGAAAACTTGTTTATTTCCCCTCCCCCAGCGAAAGGTGAGTGTTCCGACTTGGCACCTGCCAGTACCTCCCTGGCGAGAAAGGCAAGGGGCCCCGCCAGAAGATAAGAATTTTCTCTGGGATAACGCCCAGCCACGAAAGTGAAGAGGATTATGAGACATGGGTAGAACAAACTTCGCAGATGTTAAGTGAGAGAGACAGTGCCCGGACGATGAAAAGCGACAGATTGGTTGAAAGTTTGCCGGGAGTGGAACCCCTCCCATCCACATATCTGTCAAGTACTTCTGAAATGTCAGAAGTGAGTCCGCATTCACCACCTCCTCTGGCAGCTCATTCCACTCTCCTCACGCTCTCTGCGTGAAAAGCACCCCCCCCCCGCCAATGTTCCCTTTAATCTTTTCTCCTTTCACCCTTAAACCATGACCTCCGTTTTCTTTTCTCCCCTGGCATCAGTAGAAAAAACCTTCTTGCATTCACTCTATACCCATCATAATTTTATATAGCTCTATCAAATCTCCCCTCATTCGTCTACGCTCCAGGGAATAAATTCCAAAGCTATTCCACTTTTTTTAATAACTCTGTTTCTCACGTCCCGGCAACATCCTTGTATACCTTCTCTGCACTCGTTCAACCTTATTAATATCCGTCCTGTAATTAGGTGACTAGAACTGCACACAATACTCTAAATTCGCTCACAATTGTCTTATACATCCTCACCAGTAAATTCCAACTCTAATACTCAATACTTTGATTTATAAAGGCAAATGTATCAAAAATTCTCTTTGCAACCCTATCGACCTGTGACGCCACTTTTAGGGAATTATGTATCTGTACTCCCAGATCCCTCTGATCTTCTGCACTCCTCAGTGCCCTACCATTTATCTTGTATGTTCTAACTTGGTTTGACCTTTCGAAGTGCAATATCTCACACGTCCGTATTAAACTCCATGTGCCATTTTTCTGCCCATTCTTCCAACTGGTCCAAATCCCTCTGTAAGCTTTGAAAACATTCCTCACTATTCACTACCCCTCCAGTCTTTGTATCATCAGCAAATTTGCTGATCCATTTTGCCACATTGTAATCCAGATCATTGATATAGGTGACAAATAACAATGACCCAACACTGATCCCTTTGGCTCAGCACTAGTCACAGGCTTCCATTCAGAGTAGCAATCCTCCACTACCACACTCTGGCTTCTTGCATTGATCCAATGACTAATCCAATTTGCTACCTCTCCATGTATACCTAGAGACTGTATAGTCCAAACTAACCTCCCATGCGGAACCTTGTCAAAGGTCTTACTGAAATCCATGTATAAAACTTCCACTGCATTCCCTTCATCCACTTGCCTGGTAACTTCCTCGAAAAATTCTAATAGATTGGTCAAACATGACCTACCACGCACGAAGTAGTGAGGATTTGTTCTGATAAGTCCCTGTCTATTCAAATACATGTAGATCCTATCTCTTAGTTTTCCTTCCAATAATTTACTTACTACCGATGTCAAACCTACCGGCCTATAATTCCCCAGCCCACTTTTTGATCCTTTTGTAAACAAAGGAACTACATGAGCTATCCACCACTCCTCCGGCACCTGACCCGTGAATATCGACATTTTAAATTTTTCTGGCAGGACCCCAGCAATTTCAAAACTCTGATTTGCCTCAAGACAGCACGCTCCTCATCCTCTTTAATCTGTATAAGTTCCATGACCTCCCTAAATGTTTGCCTTGTATCCATAATCGCCATTCCAGTTTCCATTCCAGTTTCTTTTGGTTCCATACATAGCCGACCATTCTGATCTTCAAGAGGACAAGTTTTATGGATTACTATCCTTTGCTCTTAACATACCTGTAGAAGTTCGTAGGATTTTCTTTCACCATGACTGCCAAAGCAACATCATGTCTTCTTTTAGCCCACTTGATTTCTTTCTTAAATATTGGATGGTCTATGATACAACCCTATTAATGTATTTAGACCTTTCCTATTTCTCAGCTCCACCCACATGGCCTCAGTAGACATGCCCTCTAATCTGTCTTATCGAAGCACTGCTGTAATATTTTCCCTGAGCAGCACAGCCACCAGCCCACCCTTCATACTGAAGAACAGTCCCCGTCCAACCTCCGGGTTTGCATCGCTGTTTAAGTCCGGGTAAAGTATTCTCCGTTCCCCCAAACAACTCAGATTGAGATGGCTCGATTCCAAAACAAACCCCGTCGGTTTTGCTGCTGTGATATATATATATATATATAGATTCTATATACCACGAGATAAATGTCCTTGGTAGGATACTCAATAAATTCTGAATGGAATAACAATCATGACAGAATCGATGACAGACGGCAACCACAGAGGCGTTCATCGGGAAGGAGTAAGAAGACCAGTCTCTTCTGAGCTCTCTCTTTAACAAGACGCTTTCGGATTGAATTGGCGCTTACTGTAAGTTTTTCCCGGCTTCATGTCCGATATATTATCCTTCTTAACCACATTCTCTTGCCCTCTACCGGAACTATTGAAACCTTCTGTAATCAAGGGATATTCAACATTTGCTATAACATACGGACCTTCCAACCTCTGCTTGAAACATAACGACACGCAGACTGATTTCAATTGATTTCAGCGGTTACATTCTGTGTAACAGTATAACCCGGCATTTAGATATATTTTCTGTGAACAATATCTTTAGAAAACGTAATATCCTGGGTGAGTGGCCTGCAAAATAGAGAGAGAGAGGATTTCACACCGTTGAACCGATTGTCAATTACCAAGAAGAAGTATCTGCATCGTGATAAACAGCGAAGTCAATGATTAGCCACTGGTTATGAAAGAACAGGATGGTTTCAGTACTGGGGAGAGTTAAAGTGTTCCTGTCTAATTTCCCTGTCCTTTCAGGACCTAAAGAAGTAAGGGTGCAGCTCAGCGGGACGTTGCTGAATTTTTGGCCAGTTCTTTTTTTTTCTTTTAAACAGGGATTTCATTGAATTGAATTGGATGACTTTTAGTGTCATTATACATATGTACCATGAAACCCTGCTTGGCTTCCTGTCAGACAATGAAACAAAAAACGTTAGTTTAAAAACAGCACAGTGATAGAACACAGTATTAAATAGATTAGCGGGAAGTAAGTTCCAGCAGCACCAGAATATCACTGTAAAGCACATGCTGAATTCAGGTTTAGGAGCAGTTGTGACATCACAAGCATCAGGTTCATGAACAGGAATGGCGAGCTTCACTCACCGCTACAGTGAAACCACCTGAACCAAACACCCTTATTGCTAAATGACTTGGAGCTTGGAGTATTCAAGAGATGTTTAATGTTTTAGCGTTCTGGAGATTTTCAAACATATTTTATCTGTATGTCTATTGTTTAATGAGGTTCTGTAATGACTGGTAGGATAGTCGTTGTAAATATTAGCTTTGGGACATTATTAACCCTGCTCATGTGCCATCCTCTGCCACTTTCCCCTTTTAATTCAGCATATGTTTGCGTATTCCAAGCATTGATTTCTGTATGTTATTTGAGTTCGTAATGGCTTTATTTATTGAATAATTTGCTGTTCTTTGTCTAGCATCTGTTGTTATTATCCGGACGGTTATGATCTATTCTCCTGTCAGGAATCACTGATCAGTTGTCAGATAATTTGTAGGAATCTGATTATTGTATTTAAATTAAGTTACTGTGTCTTTTCTGTTTCTCAGCATCTATCGATACCTCATGTCCAGACACGACCAATCACGCTCATTTCTCTTCTGCTCGGAACTTTCAGAATTTATTGTTGGTACTTATTATTATGGCCTCCGGAGATGTCCATAGACATTCCTGCGGAAGTCATTTTCTGATTGGACTCCGGTGATGACTGGAGTTCCGTAGGAACCGGTGTTGGGACCGCTTCTTATCGGGTTTTGCGTCAATAATTCGGGTGAACAGTTTTCTTTTCTTGGCTTTCTGGCAGGGTTTAGCGATCATGCGAACTTAGATGGAAGGACGGATAGAGTTGAGGATGTACGGTTCTTGCAGAAGGAGTAAGACAGGCTGGACAGTCAATAGATAATTGGCAGCAGGGATGTAATGCAGGGAAGTGCCTAGTCTTACATGTTGGCACAGGGAATATAGGCCTGGATTATTTCAAAAATGGGGAAAAAAAAACAGCTGAATTTAAAAGATCGGAGTTGCCGAGCCACAGGAGAAGCTGCAGACAGAGTCTGTGGTGAGGAAGACAAATACATGTAACAAACTAATTTTAAGAGGACTGCTATTTAAAAACAACTCTTTCGCCATGTAATAAACTGTACCCTCTCTGTAGAGGCCGGGACTATTTTAACAATGAGGAGAACATTGAAACAAGCAGAGGTGCAGAGCCTTTTGGGAAGATTCCATACAGGGAAATTTGCTGAATGTTGAGGAAGCCAAATGCAATGTTATTGTAACACTGGGCTCTCTCAACCGACGTTGATCTTGGGGAAACTGCATTAGTCCATGCCAAACTGTGTACTCATGTTTGCGTAGAAGCTGTGTAATGCACTCTGGTGCAAGCCCACAACGTAAAAAATCAGAGACTGCACAATGATTACACATAATAACTCTTATTTGGTGGTGTGGTTAATAGAAGCAAATAAAGCAAACGCTCACGCCTCCCATGTTCGCCGATAAATGATCTCCGAACCTCCGACAACCTCCGAAATGTCGAAATCCGGTATCCACCGTCCTGGGATCGCCGAACGCTACCGCAATCGTCCTTCTTCTTCACTCGCCTCGCCGAAATGACCGCGAACTCTCTCTCAGTTCCCACCATACAAGATAGCATAACAGGTCCCTCATTGGTTAGTTCCCCGTTATCTGCAGTTATAAAACAAACATCACAGCTACAGAAACCATTACCTCATCTGATAATATTACCAAGAAGCCACTTGATTACAACACTACAGGGAAGCCATTTTATTAGCCTTAACAGTTGACATTACAGTCAATATTACTGAGAACCATAGATTAGCATCCATTTCCAAAAGACGGGGATATAAAAGCAGCTTCTGAGAACCTGTCGATCTGTATATTCTTCCTGGTTGTGGCCTCATAAACCCGTACCACTGGCAGCAAATGCTGGAGGTCCTGTGTTTTAATTTCACTCTTAACTCCCGGAACTGGTAGTGCAGTAATTCCTCACTCAACGTACCCATGTCATTGGTACCTCAGTGGGCCACGATGTTGAGCTGTTAACTCTGCCAGGTAAGAATCCTGAGGACTCGATCCGAGATATCCCTGATGTTGTCGCCTACAGAACCACCTGTCCGCACCACTAACGAATATCCTATCACCACAGCGTGACTTTCACACTTCCGCGTCTTCCCGAACACCATATACACAGACACCACTCAAAACCCACTGCTCTTCTCAGTCACAGAAGCAAAATAACTGCTTGAGAGACGACCACGGTGACTGAACACTGCTAGTGGATATTGCCGCGCCCCCCAAACTTCCAAATGTTGAGGCAAATGGCCACGGGGAACTCTGCTCTGGCCCCTTCAGCCGTTTCTCATTCCAGACCGTTACGCCGTCTCTTGTGCCCTAAGCCCTGGGTGTAGCTCCCTCTCTGTAGGTCTTGTTCATCACCACTTCAGCCTGCCGAATGATCAGTAGCTCATCCAGTTCCAGCTCCATCTCCGTAACGCGACCGGTCAGAAGTTGCAGCTGAACGTAGCTATGACAGCAGTCGCCGTCAGGGTGGCTGGATTTCTCTATGCCTTCTCAGATCCCGCAAAAGGAGCATTCAGCTACCCAGCCTACCCAGCTACCATCTGTTATCCCATATGATCAGATATTAAACGGTAAGGAAAAGAAAAACTCTTCGCCAAGTGTGTTTCTTTTCTTTGTCTACCTTGTCTGAAAACTCCCTGAGCTGACGCCTCGGCGAGCAGAAACCTGCAGATCACCTGCTTGATGACTACTGCATTTGCCGCTGCTTTCCTCTTGATGATCAATGACAAACGCCGCCTGGTCGCTGGCCAACGCTGTTTTCACTGTAAGGATCACCTGTCGCTTTTTATACCCGTGCTGAGTGAAGTCCTCACCTCCTAAATCATCCGACGTCCAGAGATGCCGCTCGACAGAACTCATTTTTTTCTGAAAATCATTATTTTGGAATTATCTAAAGCAACGCTATTTTCAAACTACCTATGCAATTATATATTTATATCCGTTTATATCATCATTATTGTTTGTTTTTTTATTATTTTATTTTCTTCGTGTAGCTTCATTTCCAGACTTGTTGTATTACAGTGTCTAACTGGGTGCCAATAATTTTCTCAAATTTGTGTCCATTTTCAGAAACGGCACATATCCGTGGACAGCGGACTGCCGGGATTATTGGACACACTTCCAATCTGCTTTCGTATCGCTTCTCTGTCGGTCTGCAAATAAAGGGTTAACTGCAGCTGTCATTCCGCAGAACCTAATTAAAGAAGAGTCCGTGGAGATTGTCGACGTCACAGCGGAGGTGTGGCTGCTGGTTGCCTGGTCTATAAATATGTCCGGTATCCCTCACGACGACAGTTTCAGTGAGAGCCGCCAGTCTGCGCTATCAGAGATAAGCGGCTGTAGACAGAGAGAAGACAGAGGCTGGATCAGGAACAGGGGTTTGGACTATCCCGGCAATGGATCATAATCTTCAAAATACATCGCGCAATGCTGCGGCAATTGCGAAGAATTTTTTTTCTGGACGAGTCAATTTATCATTGATGTGCTGGCGTGGGACTATGGAATCGCTGCGGCGCTTGTGACATTCCAAGACGTTTACTACCCTGTACTCGCCATTGTAGCTCTTCCTGGTAAGTGTCTCGTCTCTTCCTCATGATGCTGTTGAAAAAAATATATGTCAGCTTCTCTTTTATCCCCGTCCTCCCACTGCTCGCTAATTATAAGCCAGGTCTTTCCAACTGGTATCGCTTTAGCAGACATGGTCTGAGTGTATTCGATACGGTCCCCCATGCAAGGCAAATTGAGCACATGAGGAGCCATGTTATCCAAAGGGACTTTGCTTTGTGTCTCCAGAACTCGCTTCCCACTGAAGGCAAAGAGCGGATGCAGACGTGTCATATTCTGCAAGGAGCTCGGTGACCAGTAGTGACCTCAGTTATCATTGTGCTAACTTTACCCTTCCTGAGTTTTATAAAAAGGCCTGGATGAGGAAGTGGAGGGATGGTTCAGTAAATTTGCTGGTGACACAGAGGTTGGAGCTTTTGTGCGTCGTGTGGAAGGCTGTCAGAGATTATAGCGAGACATTGATATGATGCAATACTGGGAGAGAATGTGGCTGATAGAGTTCAACGCATCTTAGTCCAAAGTGGCTCACTTTGGTAGATCAAACATGACGGCCGAATATAGTATGAGTGTTTAAGTCTCTTGGCAGTGTGGAGGATCAGAGGGTTTTGGGGGTCCGATTCCATAGGGCGCTCAAAACAGCTGCGCAGGTTGATTTTGTGAGTGAGAAGGAATATGGTGTATTGGCCGCTATTAATAGTTGAATTTGTTTTGAAGGATGAACAACGCTTATGGGTAGAAGGGTACAGAATTGCCGATATTTTTTCACTTCCCTGGGAGAATTACAAACAGTTACTGTTGCAGTGCTGCTAATGAGAGAGAAAGGTATGAAACAAAAACATACTGGG
>NW_026780453.1:0-34830 GCF_030144855.1 Hypanus sabinus | reverse complement strand
GACGGACATGGTGATGGGTGAAACCGAGGGGGAGAGGGTGAGTGATGGACAAGGTGATGGTAGAAACCGAGGGGGAGAGGGAGAGGGAAGGACAAGGTGATAGATGAAACCGAGGAGGGAGAGGGAGTGAGATGGACAAAGTAATCGGTGAAACCAATGGGGACAGGGAGAGGGATGGAGAAGGTGATGGTAGAAACCGAGGGGTAGAGGGAGAGGGATGGACAAGGTGATGGTAGAAACCGAGGGGGAGAGGGAGATGGATGGACAAGTTGATTGGAGAAAAAGAGGGGGAGTGGGAGGGTGATGGACAAGGTAATGGGTGAAACCGAGGGGGAGAGGGAGAGGGAAGTACAAGGTAATTGGTGAAACCGAGGGGGAGAGGGAGAGGGATGGATAAAGAGATGGGTGAAACCGAGGGGGAGAGGGAGAGGGATGGACAAGGAGATGGGTGAAACCATGGGAGAGAGGGAGAGGGATGGACAATGTGATGGGTGCAACCGAGGGGGAGACGGAGGGATGGACAAGATGATGGGTGAAAATGAGGGGGTGAGTGAGATGGATCGACAAGGAGATGGGTGAAACCTAGGGGGAGAGGGAGATGGAAGGACAAGATGATGGGAGAAAACGAGTGGGAGAGTGAGATGGATGGATAAGGTGATGGGTGAAGACGAGGGAGAGAGGGAGAGGGATGGACAAGGTGATGGCTGAAACCGAGGGGGAGAGGGTGAGGGATGGACAAGGTGATGGGTGAAACCGAGGGGGAGAGCGAGAGGGATGGACAAGGTGATGGGTGAAATCGAGGGAGAGAGGGAGATGGATGGACGTTGATTGGAGAAAAAGAGGGGGAGAGGGAGAGGGATGGACAAGGTGATGGGTGATACCAAGGGGGAGAGGGTGAGGGATGGACAAGGTGATGGGTGAAACAGAGGGGGACAGGGTGAGGGACGGACAAGGTGATAGTAGAAACCGAGGGGGAGAGGGAGAGGGATGGACAAGGTGATGGGTGAAACCGAGGGGGACAGGGTGAGGGACGGACAAGGTGATGGGTGAAACCGAGGGGGAGAGGGTGAGTGATGGACAAGGTGATGGTAGAAAACGAGGGGGAGAGGGAGAGGGAAGGACAAGGTGATAGATGAAACCGAGGAGGGAGAGCGAGTGAGATGGACAAAGCAATCGGTGAAACCAATGGGGACAGGGAGAGGGATGGAGAAGGTGATGGTAGAAACCGAGGGGTAGAGGGAGAGGGATGGACAAGTTGATTGGAGAAAAAGAGGGGGAGTGGGAGGGTGATGGACAAGGTAATGGGTGAAACCGAGGGGGAGAGGGAGAGGGATGCATAAAGAGATGGGTGAAACCGAGGGGGAGAGGGAGAGGGATGGACAAGGAGATGGGTGAAACCATGGGAGAGAGGGAGAGGGATGGACAATGTGATGGGTGCAACCGAGGGGAAGAGGGAGGGGATGGACAAGATGATGGGTGAAAATGAGGGGGAGAGTGAGATGGATCGACAAGGAGATGGGTGAAACCTAGGGGGAGAGGGAGATGGAAGGACAAGATGATGGGAGAAAACGAGTGGGAGAGTGAGATGGATGGATAAGGTGATGGGTGAAACTGAGGGACAGAGGAGAGGGATGGACAAGATGATGGGTGAAACCGAGGCGATAGGGTGAGGGATGGACAAGGTGATGGTAGAAATCGAGGGGGAGAGGGAGAGGGCTGGACAAAGAGATGGGTGAAACCGAGCGGGAGAGGGAGAGGGATGGACAAGGTGATGGATGAAACCGAGGGGGAGAGGGAGAGGGATGGACAAAGTAATCGGTGAAACCAATGGGGACAGGGAGAGGGATGGAGAAGGTGATAGTAGAAACCGAGGGGGAGAGGGAGAGGGATGGACAAGGTGATGGTAGAAACCGAGGGGGAGAGGGAGAGCGATGGAAAAAGAAATGGTTGAAACCGAGGGGGAAAGTGAGAGGGATGGACAAGGTGATGGGTGAAACCGAGGGGGACAGGGTGAAGGACGGACAAGGTGATGGGTGAAACCGAGGGGGAGAGGGTGAGGGATGGACAAGGTGATGTTAGAAACCGAGGGGGAGAGGGAGAGGGATGGACAAGGTGATGGGTGAAACAGAGGGGGACAGGGTGAGGGACAGACAAGGTGATGGGTGAAACCGAGGGGGAGAGGGTGAGGGATGGACAAGGTGATGGTAGAAACCGAGGGGGAGAGGGAGAGGGATGGACAAGGTGATGGGTGAAACAGAGGGGGAGAGGGAGAGGGATGGACAAGGTGATGGGTGAAACCGAGGGGGACAGGGTGAGGGACGGACAAGGTGATGGGTGAAACCGAGGGGGAGAGGGAGAGGGAAGGACAAGGTGATAGATGAAACCGAGGAGGGAGAGGGAGTGAGATGGACAAAGTAATCGGTGAAACCAATGGGGACAGGGAGAGGGATGGAGAAGGTGATGGTAGAAACCGAGGGGTAGAGGGAGAGGGATGGACAAGGTGATGGTAGAAACCGAGGGGGAGAGGGAGATGGATGGACAAGTTGATTGGAGAAAAAGAGGGGGAGTGGGAGGGTGATGGACAAGGTAATGGGTGAAACCGAGGGGGAGAGGGAGAGGGAAGGACAAGGTGATGGGTGAAACCGAGGGGGAGAGGGAGAGGGATGGACAAGGAGATGGGTGAAACCACGTGAGAGAGGGAAAGGGATGGACAAGGTGATGTGTGCAACCGAGGGGGAGAGGGAGAGGGATGGACAAGGTGATGTGTGCAACCGAGGGGTAGAGGGAGAGCGATGGAGAAGGTGCTGGGTGAAACTGAGGGGGAAAGTGAGAGGGATGGAGAAGGTGATGGGTGAAACAGAGGGGGAGAGGGAGAGGGATGGACAAGGTGATGGGTGAAACCGAGGGGGACAGGGTGAAGGACGGACAAGGTGATGGGTGAAACCGAGGGGGAGAGGGTGAGGGATGGAAAAGGTGATGGTAGAAACCGAGGGGGAGAGGGAGAGCGATGGAGAAGGTGATGGGTGAATCAGAGGGGGAGAGGGAGAGGGATGGACAAGGTGATGTGTGAAACAGAGGGGGACAGGGTGAGGGACGGACAAGGTGATAGGTGAAACCGAGGGGGAGAGGGTGAGGGATGGACAAGGGGATGGTAGAAACCGAGGGGGAGAGGGAGTGAGATGGACAAAGTAATCGGTGAAACCAATGGGGACAGGGAGAGGGATGGAGAAGGTGATGGTAGAAACCGAGGGGGTGAGGGACAGGGATGGACAAGATGATGGGTGAAACCGAGGGGGACAGGGAGAGGGATGGACAAGGTGATGGTAGAAACCAGGGTGGGTGAGGGTGAGGGATGGACAAGATCATTGGCGAAACCGACGGGGACAGGGAGAGGGATGGACAAGGTGATGGTAGAAACCGAGGGGGAGAGGGAGAGGGATGGACAAGGTGATGAGTGAAACCGAGGGGGAGAGGGAGATGGATGGTCAAGGTGATGGGTGAACCCGAGGGTTGAGGGAGAGGGATGGACCAGGAGATGTGTGAAACTGAGGTGGAGAGCGAGATGGATGGACAAGGAGATGGATGAAACCGAGGGGGAGAGGGAGAGGGATGGACAAGATGATGGGTGAAACCAAGGGGGAGAGGGAGAGGGATGGACAAGGTGATGGGTGAAATCGAGGGGGAGAGGTAGATGGAAGGAGAAGATGATGGGTGAAATTGAGGGGGAGAGGGAGAGGGATGTACAAGGTAATGGGTGAAACCAAGTGGGAGAGGGAGAGGGATGGACAAGATGATGGTTTAAACCAAGGGGGAGACGGAGAGGGATGGACAACGTGATGGGTGAAACCAAGGGGGAGAGGGAGGGGATGGACAAGATGATGGGTGAAAATGAGGGGGAGAGTGAGATGGATGGATAAGGTGATGGGTGAAACTGAGGGACAGAGGAGAGGGATGGACAAGATGATGGGTGAAACCGAGTTGAATAGGGAGATGGATGGACAAGGTGATGGGTGAAACCGAGGGTGACAGGGAGTGCGATGGACAGTGTGATGGGTGAAGACGAGGGAGAGATGGAGAGGCAGGGACAAGGTGATGGGTGAACCCGAGGTGAAGAGGGAGAGGGATGGACGAAGTGATGGTAGAAACCGGGGGGGAGAAGGTGAGGGATGGAAAAGGTGATGGGTGAAACCGAGGGGATAGGGTGAGGGATGGACAAGGTGATGTGTGAAACCGAGGGGGAGAGGGTGAGGGATGGACAAGGTGATGGGTGAAACAGAGGGGGAGAGGGAGAGGGATGGACAAGGTGACGGGTTAAACCAAGGGGGAGAGTGAGAGCGATGGACAGTGTGATGGGTGAAGACGAGGGAGACAGGGAGAGGCAGGGACAAGGTGATGGGTGAACCCGGGGGACAGGGAGAGGGATGGACAAGGTGATGGTAGAAAACGGGGTGGGTGAGGGTGAGGGATGGACAAGGTGATGGGTGAAACCGAGGGTATAGGGTGAGGGATTGTCAAGATGATTGGAGAAACAGACGGGGACAGGGAGAGGGTTGGACAAGGTGATGGTAGAAACCGAGGGGGAGAGGGAGATGGATGGACAAGTGGATTGGAGAAAAAGAGGGGGAGTGGGAGGGTGATGGACAAGGTAATGGGTGAAACCGAGGGGGAGAGGGAGATGGAAAGAGAAGATGATGGGTGAAATCGAGGGGTAGAGGGAGAGGGAAGTACAAGGTAATGGGTGAAACCGAGGCGGAGAGGGAGAGGGATGGATAAAGAGATGGGTGAAACCGAGGGGGAGAGGGAGAGGGATGGACAAGGAGATGGGTGAAACCACGTGAGAGAGGGAGAGGGATGGACAAAGTGATGGGTGCAACCGAGGGGAAGAGGGAGAGGGATGGACAAGGTGATGTGTGAAACCACGTGAGAGAGGGAGAGGGATGGACAAAGTGATGGGTGCAACCGAGGGGGAGAGGGAGAGGGATGGACAAGGTGATGGGTGAAACCAAGGGGGAGAGGGAGATGGATGGTCAAGGTGATGGGTGAACCAGTGGGTTGAGGGAGAGGGATGGACCAGGAGATGTGTGAAACTGAGGTGGAGAGCGAGATGGATGGACAAGGAGATGGGTGAAACTGAGGGGGAGAGGGAGATGGATGGACAAGGTGATGGGTGAAGACGAGGGAGAGAGGGTTAGGGATGGACATGGTGATGGGTGAAACCGAGGTGGAGAGGGAGATGGAAGGACAAGATGATGGGTGAAATCGAGGTGGAGATGTAGATGGAAGGAGAAGATGATGGGTGAAATTGAGGGGGAGAGGGAGAGGGATGTAAAAGGTAATGGGTGAAACCGAGTGGGAGAGGGAGAGGGATGGACAAGATGAAGGGTGAAAACCACGGGGAGAGTGAGATGGATGGACAAGGTGATCGGTCGAATCGAGGGGGAGAGGGAGAGGGATGAACAAGGTGATGGTAGAAACCGAGGGGGTGAGGGAGAGGGATGGACAAGATGATGGGTGAAATCGAGGGGGAGAGGGAAAGGGATGGACAAGATGATGGTAGAAACCGAGGGGGTGAGGGAGAGGGATGGACAAGATGATGGGTGAAACCGAGGGGGAGACGGAGAGGGATGGACAAGGTGATGGGTGAAACCAAGGGGGAGAGGGAGGGGATGGACAAGATGATGGGTGAAAATGAGGGGGAGAGTGAGATGGATCGAAAAGGTGATGTGTGATACCAAGGCGGATAGGGTGAGGGATGGACAAGATGATGGGAGAAAACGAGTGGGAGAGTGAGATGGATGGATAAGGTGATGGGTGAAACTGAGGGACAGAGGAGATGGATGGACAAAGAGATGGGTGAAACCAAGGGGGAGAGGGAGATGGATGGACAAGATGATGTGTGATACCAAGGCGGATAGGGTGAGGGATGGACAAGGTGATGGGTGAAACCGAGGGGGAGAGGGTGAGGGATGGACAAGGTGACGGGTTAAACCAAGGGGGAGAGTGAGAGCAATGGACAGTGTGATGGGTGAAGACGAGGGAGACAGGGAGAGGCAGGGACAAGGTGATGGGTGAACCCGAGGGGGACAGGGAGAGGGATGGACAAGGTGATGGTAGAAACCGGGGTGGGTGAGGGTGAGGGATGGACAAGGTGATGGGTGAAACCGAGGTTATAGGGTGAGGGATGGACAAGATGATTGGAGAAACCGACGGGGAGAGGAAGAGGGATGGACAAGATGATTGGTGAAACCGAGTGTCAGAGGGAGAGGGATGGACAAGGAGATGGGTGAAACCGAGGGGGAGAGGGAGAGGGATGGACAAGGTGATGGATGAAACCGAGGTGGAGAGGGAGAGGCATGGACAAGGTGATGGGTGAAACCGCGGGAGAGAGGGAGAGGGATGGACAAGGTGATGGGTGAAACCGCGGGAGAGAGGGAGATGGATGGACAAGGTGATGGGTGAAACCGAGGGGGAGAGGGAGAGGGATGGACAAGGTGATGGATGAAACCGAGGGGGAGAGGGAGAGGCATGGACAAGGTGATGGGTGAAACCGCGGGAGAGAGGGAGAGGGATGGACAAGGTGATGGGTGAAACCGCGGGAGAGAGGGAGATGGATGGACAAGGTGATGGGTGAAACCGAGGGGGAGAGGGAGAGGGATGGACAAGGTGATGGTAGAAACCGAGGGGGAGAGGGATGGGTTGGACCAGGTGATGGATGAAACGGAGGGAGAGAGGGAGAGGGACGGACAAGGTGATATATGAATCCATAGGGGAGAGGGAGAGGGAAGTACAAGGTGATGAGTGAAACCGAGGGGGAGAGGGAGAGGGATGGACAATGTGATGGGTGAAATCGAGGGGGAGAGGGAGAGGGATGGACAATGTGATGGGTGAAATCGAGGGGGTGAGGGAGAGGGATGGACAAGGTGATGGTAGAAACCGAGGGGGAGAGGGAGAGCGATGGAAAAAGAAATGGGTAAAACCGAGGGGGAAAGTGAGAGGGATGGAGAAGGTGATGGGTGAAACAGAGGGGGAGAGGCAGAGGGATGGACAAGGTGATCGGTCGAATCGAGGGGGAGAGGGAGAGGGATGAACAAGGTGATGGTAGAAACCGAGGGGGTGAGGGAGAGGGATGGACAAGATGATGGGTGAAATCGAGGGGGAGAGGGAAAGGGATGGACAAGATGATGGTAGAAACCGAGGGGGTGAGGGAGAGGGATGGACAAGATGATGGGTGAAACCGAGGGGGAGACGGAGAGGGATGGACAAGGTGATGGGTGAAACCAAGGGGGAGAGGGAGGGGATGGACAAGATGATGGGTGAAAATGAGGGGGAGAGTGAGATGGATCGAAAAGGTGATGTGTGATACCAAGGCGGATAGGGTGAGGGATGGACAAGATGATGGGAGAAAACGAGTGGGAGAGTGAGATGGATGGATAAGGTGATGGGTGAAACTGAGGGACAGAGGAGATGGATGGACAAAGAGATGGGTGAAACCAAGGGGGAGAGGGAGATGGATGGACAAGATGATGTGTGATACCAAGGCGGATAGGGTGAGGGATGGACAAGGTGATGGGTGAAACCGAGGGGGAGAGGGTGAGGGATGGACAAGGTGACGGGTTAAACCAAGGGGGAGAGTGAGAGCAATGGACAGTGTGATGGGTGAAGACGAGGGAGACAGGGAGAGGCAGGGACAAGGTGATGGGTGAACCCGAGGGGGACAGGGAGAGGGATGGACAAGGTGATGGTAGAAACCGGGGTGGGTGAGGGTGAGGGATGGACAAGGTGATGGGTGAAACCGAGGTTATAGGGTGAGGGATGGACAAGATGATTGGAGAAACCGACGGGGAGAGGAAGAGGGATGGACAAGATGATTGGTGAAACCGAGTGTCAGAGGGAGAGGGATGGACAAGGAGATGGGTGAAACCGAGGGGGAGAGGGAGAGGGATGGACAAGGTGATGGATGAAACCGAGGTGGAGAGGGAGAGGCATGGACAAGGTGATGGGTGAAACCGCGGGAGAGAGGGAGAGGGATGGACAAGGTGATGGGTGAAACCGCGGGAGAGAGGGAGATGGATGGACAAGGTGATGGGTGAAACCGAGGGGGAGAGGGAGAGGGATGGACAAGGTGATGGATGAAACCGAGGGGGAGAGGGAGAGGCATGGACAAGGTGATGGGTGAAACCGCGGGAGAGAGGGAGAGGGATGGACAAGGTGATGGGTGAAACCGCGGGAGAGAGGGAGATGGATGGACAAGGTGATGGGTGAAACCGAGGGGGAGAGGGAGAGGGATGGACAAGGTGATGGTAGAAACCGAGGGGGAGAGGGATGGGTTGGACCAGGTGATGGATGAAACGGAGGGAGAGAGGGAGAGGGACGGACAAGGTGATATATGAATCCATAGGGGAGAGGGAGAGGGAAGTACAAGGTGATGAGTGAAACCGAGGGGGAGAGGGAGAGGGATGGACAATGTGATGGGTGAAATCGAGGGGGAGAGGGAGAGGGATGGACAATGTGATGGGTGAAATCGAGGGGGTGAGGGAGAGGGATGGACAAGGTGATGGTAGAAACCGAGGGGGAGAGGGAGAGCGATGGAAAAAGAAATGGGTAAAACCGAGGGGGAAAGTGAGAGGGATGGAGAAGGTGATGGGTGAAACAGAGGGGGAGAGGCAGAGGGATGGACAAGATGACGGGTGAAACCGAGGGGGACAGGGTGAGGGACGGTCAAGGTGATAGGTGAAACCGAGGGGGAGAGGGTGAGGGATGGACAAGGTGATGGTAGAAACCGAGGGGGAGAGGGAGAGGGAAGGACAAGGTGATAGATGAAACCGAGGGGGGAGAGGGAGTGAGATGGACAAAGTAATCGGTGAAACCAATGGGGACAGGGAGAGGGATGGAGAAGGTGATAGTAGAAACCGAGGGGTAGAGGGAGAGGGATGGACAAGGTGATGGGTGAAACCGAGGGTATAGGATGAGGGATGGACAAGATGATTGGAGAAACCGACGGGGACAGGGAGAGGGATGGACAAGGTGATGGTAGAAACCGAGGGGGAGAGGGAGATGGATGGACAAGTTGATTGGAGAAAAAGAGGGGGAGTGGGATGGTGATGGACAAGGTAATGGGTGAAACCAAGGGGGAGAGGGAGATGGAAAGAGAAGATGATGGGTGAAACCGAGGGGGAGAGGGAGATGGATGGACAAAGTGATGTGTGCAACCGAGGGGGAGAGGGAGAGGGATGGACAAGGTGATGGGTGAAACCACGGGAGAGAGGGAGAGGGATGGACAAAGTGATGGGTGCAACCGAGGGGGATAGAGAGAGGGATGGACAAGGTGATGGGTGAAACCACGGGAGAGAGGGAGAGGGATGGACAAAGTGATGGGTGCAACCGAGGGGAAGAGGGAGAGGGATGGACAAGGTGATGTGTGCAACCGAGGGGGAGAGAGAGAGGGATGGATATAGAGATGGGTGAAACCGAGGGGGAGAGGGAGAGGGATGGACAAAGTGATGGGTGCAACCGAGGGGAAGAGGGAGAGGGATGGACAAGGTGATGTGTGCAACCGAGGGGGAGAGGGAGATGGAAGGACAAGATGATGGGTGAAACCGAGTGGGAGAGGGAGAGGGATGGACAAGATGATGGGTGAAAACCACGGGGAGAGTGAGATGGATGGACAAGGTGATCGGTCGAATCGAGGGGGAGAGGGAGAGGGATGAACAAGGTGATGGTAGAAACCGAGGGGCTGAGGGAGAGGGATGGACAAGATGATGGGTGAAATCGAGGGGGAGAGGGAAAGGGATGGACAAGATGATGGTAGAAACCGAGGGGGAGACGGAGAGGGATGGACAAGATGATGGGTGAAAATGAGGGGGAGAGTGAGATGGGTCGACAAGGTGATGGGTGAAACCTAGGGGGAGAGTGAGATGGGTCGACAAGGTGATGGGTGAAGACGAGGGAGAGAGGGTGAGGGATGGACAAGGTGATGGGTGAAACCTAGGGGGAGAGGGAGATGGAAGGACAAGATGATGGGAGAAAACGAGTGGGAGAGTGAGATGGATGGATAAAGTGATTCGTGAAACTGAGGGACAGAGGAGAGGGATGGACAAGATGATGGGTGAAACCGAGTTGAATAGGGAGATGGATGGACAAGGTGATGGGTGAAACCGAGGGTGACAGGGAGTGGGATGGACAGTGTGATGGGTGAAGACGAGGGAGAGAGGGAGAGGCAGGGACAAGGTGATGGGTGAACCCGAGGGGGAGAGGGTGAGTGATGGACAAGGTGATGGGTGAAACCGAGGGGGAGAGGGTGAGTGATGGACAAGGTGATGGGAGAACCCGAGGTGAAGAGGGAGAGGGATGGACAAAGTGATGGTAGAAACCGGGGGGGAGAGGGTGAGGGATGGACAAGGTGATGGTAGAAACCGAGGGGGAGAGGGAGAGGGCTGGACAAAGAGATGGGTGTAACCGAGGGGGAGAGGGAGAGGGATGGACAAGGTAATGGGTGAAACCGAGGGTGAGAGGGAGAGGGATGGACAAGGAGATGGGTGAAACCGAGGGGGAGAGGGTGAGGGCTGGACAAGGTGATTGGTGAAACCAAGGGGGGACAGTGTGATGGGTGAAGACGAGGGAGACAGGGAGAGGCAGGGACAAGGTGATGGGTGAACCCGAGGGGGACAGGGAGAGGGATGGACAAGGTGATGGTAGAAACCGGGGTGGGTGAGGGTGAGGGATGGACAAGGTGATGGGTGAAACCGAGGGTATAGGGTGAGGGATGGACAAGATGATTGGAGAAACCGAGT
This sequence comes from Hypanus sabinus, assembly GCF_030144855.1. Lineage (NCBI taxonomy): Eukaryota > Metazoa > Chordata > Chondrichthyes > Myliobatiformes > Dasyatidae > Hypanus > Hypanus sabinus. The sequence continues at coordinate 24,040 of NW_026780453.1, read as the reverse complement.
GTCAGAGGGAGAGGGATGGACATGGAGATGGGTGAAACCGAGGGGGAGAGGGTGAGGGATGGACAAGGTGATTGGTGAAACCGAGGTGGAGAGGGTGAGGGATGGACAAGGTGATGGATGAAACCGAGGGGGAGAGGGAGAGGCATGAACAAGGTGATGGGTGAAACCGCGGGAGAGAGGGAGATGGATGGACAAGGTGATGGGTGAAACCGCGGGAGAGAGGGAGATGGATGGACAAGGTGATTGGTGAAACCGAGGTGGAGAGGGTGAGGGATGGACAAGGAGATGGGTGAAACCGAGGGGGAGAGGGAGAGGGATGGACAAGGAGATGGGTGAAACTGAGGGGGAGAGGTAGATGGAAGGAGAAGATGATGGGTGAAATTGAGGGGGAGAGGGAGAGGGATGTACAAGGTAATGGGTGAAACCGAGTGGGAGAGGGAGAGGGATGGACAAGATGAAGGGTGAAAACCACGTGGAGAGTGAGATGGATGGACAAGGTGATCGGTCGAATCGAGGGGGAGAGGGAGAGGGATGAACAAGGTGATGGTAGAAACCGAGGGGGTGAGGGAGAGGGATGGACAAGAAGATGGGTGAAATCGAGGGGGAGAGGGAAAGGGATGGACAAGATGATGGTAGAAACCGAGGGGGTGAGGGAGAGGGATGGACAAGATGATGGGTGACACCGAGGGGGAGACGGAGAGGGATGGACAACGTGATGGGTGAAACCAAGGGGGAGAGGGAGGGGATGGACAAGATGATGGGTGAAAATGAGGGGGAGAGTGAGATAGATCGACAAGGTGATGGGTGAAACCTAGGGTGACAGGGAGTGGGATGGACAGTGTGATGGGTGAAGACGAGGGAGAGAGGGAAAGGCAGGGACAAGGTGATGGGTGAACCCGAGGGGGACAGGGAGAGGGATGGACAAGGTGATGGGTGAAACCGAGGGGGAGAGGGAGATGGAAGGAGAAGATGATGGGTGAAACCGAGGGGGAGAGGGAGAGGGATGGACAAGGTGATGGGTGAAACCGAGGGGGAGAGGTAGATGGATGGACAAATGATGGGTGAAACCGAGGGGGTGAGGGAGAGGGATGGACAAGGAGATGGGTGAAACCGAGGGGGTGAGGGAGAGGGATGGACAAGGTGATGGGTGAAACCGAGGGGGAGAGGGAGATGGATGGAGAAGGAGATGGGTGAAACCGAGGGGGTGAGGGAGAGGGATGGACAAGGTGATGGGTGAAACGCAGGGAGAGAGGGAGAGGGATGGACAAGGAGATGGGTGAAACCGAGGGGGAGAGGGATGGGATGGACAAGGTGATGGGTGAAACGGAGGGAGAGAGGGAGAGGGACGGACAAGGTGATGGGAGAAAAGGAGTGGTAGAGGGAGAGGGCTGGACAAAGAGATGGGTGAAACGGAGGGAGAGAGGGAGAGGGATGGACAAGGTGATGGGTGAAACCGAGGGGGAGAGGGATGGGATGGACAAGGTGATGGGTGAAACGGAGGGAGAGAGGGAGAGGGACGGACAAGGTGATATATGAATCCATAGGGGACAGGGAGAGGGAAGGACAAGGTGATGGGTGAAACCGAGGGGGAGAGGGAAAGGGATGGACAGTGTGATGGGTGAAGACGAGGGAGAGAGGGTGATGGAAGGACAAGATGATGGGAGAAAAGGAGTGGTAGAGGGAGAGGGCTGGACAAAGTGATGGGTGAAACGGAGGGAGAGAGGGAGATGGATGGACAAGGTGATGGGTGAAACGGAGGGGGAGAGGGAGAGGGATGGACAAGGTGATGGTAGAAACCGAGTGGGAGAGGTTTGGACAAGGTGATTAGTGAAACCGAGGGGGAGAGGGAAAGGGATGGACAGTGTGATGGGTGAAGACGAGGGAGAGAGGGAGAGGCAGGGACAAGGTGATGGGTGAACCCAAGTTGAAGAGGGAGAGGGATGGACAAGGAGATGGGTGAAACCACGGGAGAGAAGGAGAGGGATGGTCAAAGTGATGGGTGCAACCGAGGGGAAGAGGGAGAGGGATGGACAAGGTGATGTGTGCAACCGAGGGGGAGAGGGAGAGGGATGCACAAGGTGATGGGTGAAACCGAGGGGGAGAGGGAGATGGATGGTCAAGGTGATGGGTGAACCCGAGGGTTGAGGAGAGGGATGGACCAGGAGATGTGTGAAACTGAGGTGGAGAGCGAGATGGATGGACAAGGAGATGGGTGAAACCGAGGTGGAGAGGGAGATGGATGGACAAGGTGATGGTAGAAACGAGGTGGAGAGGGTGAGGGATGGACAAGGTGATGGGTGAAACCGAGGTGGAGAGGGTGAGGGATGGACAAGGTGATGGAGTGAAACAGAGGGGGAGAGGGAGATGGAAGGACAAGATGATGGGTGAAATCGAGGTGGAGAGAGAGATGGAAATGTACAAGGTAATGGGTGAAACCGAGTGGGAGAGGAGAGGGATGGACAAGATGAAGGGTGGAAAACCACGGGGAGAGTGAGAGGATCGACAAGGTGATCGGTCGAATCGAGGGGGAGAGGGAGAGGGATGAACAAGGTGATGGTAGAAACAGAGGGGCTGAGGGAGAGGGATGGACAAGATGATGGGTGAAATCGAGGGGGAGAGGGAAAAGGATGGACAAGATGATGGTAGAAACCGAGGGGGTGAGGGAGAGGGATGGACAAGATGTTGGGTGAAACCGAGGGGGAGAGGGAGGGGATGGACAAGATGATGGGTGAAAATGAGGGGGAGAGTGATATGGATCGACAAGGTGATGGGTGAAACCTAGGGGGAGAGGGAGATGGAAGGACAAGATGATGGGAGAAAAAGAGTGGTAGAGTGAGATGGATGGATAAGGTGATGAGTGAAACTGAGGGACAGAGGAGAGGGATGGACAAGATGATGGTGAAACCGAGTTGAATAGGGAGATGGATGGACAAGGTGATGGGTGAAACCGAGGGTGACAGGGAGTGGGATGGACAGTGTGATGGGTGAAGACGAGGGAGAGAGGGAGAGGCAGGGACAAGGTGATGGGTGAACCCGAGGTGAAGAGGGAGAGGGATGGACAAAGTGATGGGTGAAACCGAGGGGGAGAGGGAGAGGGATGGACAAGGTGATGTGTGATACCAAGGCGGAGAGGGTGAGGGATGGACAAGATGATGGGTGAAACCGAGGGGGAGAGGGTGAAGGATGGACAAGGTGATGGGTGAAACCAAGGGAGAGAGGGAGAGGGATGGACAAGGTGATGGGTGAAACCGAGGGGGAGAGGGTGAGGGATGGACAAGGTGATGGGTGAAACAGAGGGGGAGAGGGAGAGGGATGGACAAGGTGACGGTTTAAACCAAGGGGGGAGAGTGAGAGCGATGGACAGTGTGATGGGTGAAGACGAGGGAGACAGGGAGAGGCAGGGACAAGGTGATGGGTGAACCCGAGGGGGACAGGGAGAGGGATGGACAAGGTGATGGTAGAAACCGGGGTGGGTGAGGGTGAGGGATGGACAAGGTGATGGGTGAAACCGAGGGTATAGGGTGAGGGATGGACAAGATGATTGGAGAAACCGACGGGGAGAGGAAGAGGGATGGACAAGATGATTGGTGAAACCGAGTGTCAGAGGGAGAGGGATGGACATGGAGATGGGTGGGGGAGAGGGAGAGGGATGGACAAGGTGATGGATGAAACCGAGGGGGAGAGGGAGAAGGATGACAAGGATGAAACCGAGGGGGAGAGGGAGAGGCATGGACAAGGTGATGAGTGAAACCGCGGGAGAGAGGGAGATGGATGGACAAGGTGATGGGTGAAACCGAGGGGGAGAGGGAGAGGGATGGACAAGGTGATGGTAGAAACCGAAGGGGAAAGGGTTGGACAAGGTGATGGGTGAAACCGAGTGGGTGAGGGAGAGGGATGGACAAGGTGATGGGTGAAACCGAGGGGGAGAGGGAAAGGGATGGACAAGGTGATGGGTGAAAGCGAGGGGGAGAGGGAAAGGGATGGACAATGTGATTGGTGAAACTGAGGGGGAGAGGGAGAGGGATGGACAATGTGATGGGTGAAACCGAGGGGGAGAGGGATGGGATGGACAAGGTGATGGGTGAAACGGAGGGAGTGAGGGAGAGGGACGGACAAGGTGATATATGAATCCATAGGGGACAGGGAGAGGGAAGGACAAGGTGATGGGTGAAACCGAGGGGGAGAGGGATGGGATGGACAAGGTGATGGGTGAAACCCGCGGGAGAGAGAGAGATGGATGGACAAGGTGATGGGTGAAACAGAGGGGGAGAGGGAGAGGGATGGACAAGGTGACGGGTTAAACCAAGGAGGAGAGTGAGAGCGATGGACAGTGTGATGGGTGAAGACGAGGGAGACAGGGAGAGGCAGGGACAAGGTGATGGGTGAACCCGAGGGTTTTGGGTGAGGGATGGACAAGATAATTGGAGAAACCGACGGGGAGAGGAAGAGGGATGGACAAGATGATTGGTGAAACCGAGTGTCAGAGGGAGAGGGATGGACAAGGTGATGGGTGAAACCGGGGTGGAGAGGGAGAGGGACGGACAAGGTGATGGGTGAAACCGAGGGGGAGAGGGAGAGGGATGGACAACGTGATGGTAGAAACCGAGGGGGAGAGGGTGTGGGATGGACAAGGTGATGGGTGAAACCGAGGGGGAGAGGGAGAGGGATGGACAACGTGATGGTAGAAACCGAGGGGGAGAGGGTGAGGGATGGACAAGGTGATGGGTGAAACCTAGGGGGAGAGGGTGAGGGATGGACAAGGTGATGGGTGAAACAGAGGGGGAGAGGGAGAGGGATGGACAAGGTGATGGGTGAAACCGAGGGGGAGAGGGTGAGGGATGGACAAGGTGATGGGTGAAACCGAGTGGGAGAGGGAGAGGGATGGACAAGGTGATGGGTGAAACCGAGGGGGAGAGGGAAAGGGATGGACAAGGTGATGGGTGAAACCGAGGGGGAGAGGGAAAGGGATGGACAAGGTGATGGGTGAAACCGAGGGGGAGAGGGAAAGGGATGGACAAGGTGATGGGTGAAAGCGAGGGGGAGAGGGAAAGGGATGGACAAGGTGATGGGTGAAACCGAGGGGGAGAGGGAAAGGGATGGACAAGGTGATGAGTGAAACCGAGGGGGAGAGGAAATGGGATGGACAAGGTGATGGGTGAAATGGAGGGAGAGAGGGAGGGGGACGGAGAAGGTGATGGGTGAAACCGAGGGGGAGAGGGTGAGGGATGGACAAGGTGATGGGTGAAACCTAGGGGGAGAGGGTGAGGGATGGACAAGGTGATGGGTGAAACCGCGGGAGAGAGGGAGATGGATGGACAAGGTGATGGGTGAAACCGAGGGGGAGAGGGAGAGGGATGGACAAGGTGATGGGTGAAAGCGAGGGGGAGAGGGAAAGGGATGGACAAGGTGATGGGTGAAACAGAGGGGGAGAGGGAGAGGGATGGACAAGGTGATGGGTGAAAGCTAGGGAGAGAGGGAGAGGGATGGACAAGGTGATGGGTGAAACCGAGGGGGAGAGGGTGAGGGATGGACAAGGTGATGGGTGAAACAGAGGGGGAGAGGGAGAGGGATGGACAAGGTGACGGGTGAAACAGAGGGGGAGAGGGAGAGGGATGGACAAGGTGACGGGTTAAACCAAGGGGGAGAGTGAGAGCGATGGACAGTGTGATGGGTGAAGACGAGGGAGACAGGGAGAGGCAGGGACAAGGTGATGGGTGAACCCGAGTGTTTTGGGTGAGGGATGGACAAGATAATTGGAGAAACCGACGGGGAGAGGAAGAGGGATGGACAAGATGATTGGTGAAACCGAGTGTCAGAGGGAGAGGGATGGACAAGGTGATGGGTGAAACCGGGGTGGAGAGGGAGAGGGACGGACAAGGTGATGGGTGAAACTGAGGGGGAGAGGGCGAGGGATGGACAACGTGATGGTAGAAACCGAGGGGGAGAGGGTGAGGGATGGACAAGGTGATGGGTGAAACCGAGGGAGAGAGGGAGAGGGATGGACAACGTGATGGTAGAAACCGAGGGGGAGAGGGTGAGGGATGGACAAGGTGATGGGTGAAACCTAGGGGGAGAGGGTGAGGGATGGACAAGGTGATGGGTGAAACAGAGGGGGAGAGGGAGAGGGATGGACAAGGTGATGGGTGAAACCGAGGGGGAGAGGGTGAGGGATGGACAAGGTGATGGGTGAAACCGAGTGGGAGAGGGAGAGGGATGGACAAGGTGATGGGTGAAACCGAGGGGGAGAGGGAAAGGGATGGACAAGGTGATGGGTGAAACCATGGGGGAGAGGGAAAGGGATGGACAAGGTGATGGGTGAAACCGAGGGGGAGAGGGAAAGGGTTGGACAAGGTGATGGGTGAAAGCGAGGGGGAGAGGGAAAGGGATGGACAAGGTGATGGGTGAAATGGAGGGAGAGAGGGAGGGGGACGGACAAGGTGATGGGTGAAACCGAGGGGGAGAGGGTGAGGGATGGACAAGGTGATGGGTGAAAGCGAGGGGGAGAGGGAAAGGGATGGACAAGGTGATGGGTGAAATGGAGGGAGAGAGGGAGAGGGATGGACAAGGTGATAGGTGAAACCGAGGGGGAGAGGGTGAGGGATGGACAAGGTGATGGGTGAAACCGAGTGGGAGAGGGAGAGGGATGGACAAGGTGATGGGTGAAACCGAGGGGGAGAGGGAAAGGGATGGACAAGGTGATGGGTGAAACCGAGGGGGAGAGGGAAAGGGATGGACAAGGTGATGGGTGAAACCGAGGGGGAGAGGGAAAGGGATGGACAAGGTGATGGGTGAAACCGAGGGGGAGAGGGAAAGGGATGGACAAGGTGATGGGTGAAAGCGAGGGGGAGAGGGAAAGGGATGGACAAGGTGATGGGTGAAATGGAGGGAGGGGGACGGACAAGGTGATGGGTGAAACCGAGGGGGAGAGGGAGAGGGATGGACAAGATGATGGGTGAAACCGAGGGGGAGAGGGAGGGGGACGGACAAGGTGATGGGTGAAACCGAGGGGGAGAGGGAAAGGGATGGACAAGGTGATGGGTGAAACCGAGGGGGAGAGGGAAAGGGATGGACAAGGTGATGGGTGAAACCGAGGGGGAGAGGGAAAGGGATGGACAAGGTGATGGGTGAAAGGGAGGGGGAGAGGGAAAGGGATGGACAAGGTGATGGGTGAAATGGAGGGAGAGAGGGAGGGGGACGGACAAGGTGATGGGTGAAACCGAGGGGGAGAGGGAGAGGGATGGACAAGGTGATGGGTGAAACCTAGGGGGAGAGGGATGGGATGGACAAGGTGATGGGTGAAAGAGAGGGAGAGAAGGATGGGATGGACAAGGTGATGGGTGAAACCTAGGGGGAGAGGGATGGGATGGACAAGGTGATGGGTGAAACAGAGGGGGAGAGGGAGAGGCAGGGACAAGGTGATGGGTGAAACCGAGGGGGAGAGGGGGAGGGATGGACAAGGTGATGGGTGAACCCGAGGTGAAGAGGGGGAGGGATGGACAAGGTGATGGGTGAATCCGAGGGGGAGAGGGTGAGGGATGGACAAGGTGATGGTAGAAACCTAGAGGGACCGGTAGAGGGATGGACAAGGTGATGGGTGAAACCAAGGGGGAGAAGGAGAGGGATGGACAAGATGTTGGGTGAAAACGAGGGGGAGAGTGTGATGGATCGACAAGGTGATGGGTGAAACTGAGGGACAGAGGAGAGGGATGGACAAGATGATTGGGGAAACCGAGGTGTGGAGGGAGAGGGATGGACAAGATGATGGGTGAAACAGAGGGGGAGAGGGAGAGGGATGGAAAAGATGTTGGGTGAAAACGAGGGGGAGAGTGAGATGGATCGACAAGGTGATGGGTGAAACTGAGGGACAGAGGAGAGGAATGGACAAGATGATGGGTGAAACCGAGGTGGAGAGGGTGAGGGATGGACAAGGTGATGGGTGAAACCGGGGTGGAGAGGGAGAGGGACGGAAAAGGTGATGGGTGAAACTGAGGGGGAGGAGAGGAGGCACGTGATGGAAACCGAGGGGAGAGGTGGGATGGACAAGGTGATGGGTGAAACCGAGGGGGAGAGGGAAGGGATGGACAACGGTGATGGTAGAAACCGAGGGGGAGAGGGAGAGGGATGGACAAGGTGATGGGTAGAAACCTAGGGGGAGAGGGTGAGGGATGGACAAGGTGATGGGTGAAACCTAGGGGGAGAGGGTGAGGGATGGACAAGGTGATGGGTGAAACAGAGGGGGAGAGGGAGAGGGATGGACAAGGTGATGGGTGAAACCGAGGGGGAGAGGGTGAGGGATGGACAAGGTGATGGGTGAAACCGAGTGGGAGAGGGAGAGGGATGGACAAGGTGATGGGTGAAACCGAGGGGGAGAGGGAAAGGGTTGGACAAGGTGATGGGTGAAAGCGAGGGGGAGAGGGAAAGGGATGGACAAGGTGATGGGTGAAATGGAGGGAGAGAGGGAGGGGGACGGACAAGGTGATGGGTGAAACCGAGGGGGAGAGGGTGAGGGATGGACAAGGTGATGGGTGAAAGCGAGGGGGAGAGGGAAAGGGATGGACAAGGTGATGGGTGAAATGGAGGGAGAGAGGGAGAGGGATGGACAAGGTGATAGGTGAAACCGAGTGGGAGAGGGAGAGGGATGGACAAGGTGATGGGTGAAACCGAGGGGGAGAGGGAAAGGGATGGACAAGGTGATGGGTGAAACCGAGGGGGAGAGGGAAAGGGATGGACAAGGTGATGGGTGAAACCGAGGGGGAGAGGGAAAGGGATGGACAAGGTGATGGGTGAAAGCGAGGGGGAGAGGGAAAGGGATGGACAAGGTGATGGGTGAAATGGAGGGAGAGAGGGAGGGGGACGGACAAGGTGATGGGTGAAACCGAGGGGGAGAGGGAGAGGGATGGACAAGGTGATGGGTGAAACCGAGGGGGAGAGGGAGGGGGACGGACAAGGTGATGGGTGAAACCGAGGGGGAGAGGGAAAGGGATGGACAAGGTGATGGGTGAATCCGAGGGGGAGAGGGAAAGGGATGGACAAGGTGATGGGTGAAACCGAGGGGGAGAGGGAAAGGGATGGACAAGGTGATGGGTGAAAGCGAGGGGGAGAGGGAAAGGGATGGACAAGGTGATGGGTGAAATGGAGGGAGAGAGGGAGGGGGACGGACAAGGTGATGGGTGAAACCGAGGGGGAGAGGGAGAGGGATGGACAAGGTGATGGGTGAAACCTAGGGGGAGAGGGATGGGATGGACAAGGTGATGGGTGAAACGGAGGGAGAGAGGGATGGGATGGACAAGGTGATGGGTGAAACCTAGGGGGAGAGGGATGGGATGGACAAGGTGATGGGTGAAACAGAGGGGGAGAGGGAGAGGCAGGGACAAGGTGATGGGTGAAACCGAGGGGGAGAGGGGGAGGGATGGACAAGGTGATGGGTGAACCCGAGGTGAAGAGGGAGAGGGATGGACAAAGTGATGGTAGAAACCAGGGAGGAGAGGGTGAGGGATGGACTAGGTGATGGGTGAAACCGAGGGGATAGGGTGTGGGATGGACAAGGTGATGGTAGAAACCGATGGGGAGAGGGAGAGGGCTGGACAAAGAGATGGGTGAAACCAAGGGGGAGAGGGAGATGGATGGACAAGGTGATGGGTGAAACCAAGGGGGAGAAGGAGAGGGATGGACAAGATGTTGGGTGAAAACGAGGGGGAGAGTGTGATGGATCGACAAGGTGATGGGTGAAACTGAGGGACAGAGGAGAGGGATGGACAAGATGATTGGGGAAACCGAGGTGTGGAGGGAGAGGGATGGACAAGATGATGGGTGAAACAGAGGGGGAGAGGGAGAGGGATGGAAAAGATGTTGGGTGAAAACGAGGGGGAGAGTGAGATGGATCGACAAGGTGATGGGTGAAACTGAGGGACAGAGGAGAGGAATGGACAAGATGATGGGTGAAACCGAGGTGGAGAGGGAGAGGGATGGACAAGGTGATGGGTGAAACCGGGGTGGAGAGGGAGAGGGACGGACAAGGTGATGGGTGAAACTGAGGGGGAGAGGGAGAGGGATGGACAACGTGATGGTAGAAACCGAGGGGGAGAGGGTGAGGGATGGACAAGGTGATGGGTGAAACCGAGGGGGAGAGGGAGAGGGATGGACAACGTGATGGTAGAAACCGAGGGGGAGAGGGTGAGGGATGGACAAGGTGATGGGTGAAACCTAGGGGGAGAGGGTGAGGGATGGACAAGGTGATGGGTGAAACAGAGGGGGAGAGGGAGAGGGATGGACAAGGTGATGGGTGAAACCGAGGGGGAGAGGGTGAGGGATGGACAAGGTGATGGGTGAAACCGAGTGGGAGAGGGAGAGGGATGGACAAGGTGATGGGTGAAACCGAGGGGGAGAGGGAAAGGGATGGACAAGGTGATGGGTGAAACCGAGGGGGAGAGGGAAAGGGATGGACAAGGTGATGGGTGAAACCGAGGGGGAGAGGGAAAGGGTTGGACAAGGTGATGGGTGAAAGCGAGGGGGAGAGGGAAAGGGATGGACAAGGTGATGGGTGAAATGGAGGGAGAGAGGGAGGGGGACGGACAAGGTGATGGGTGAAACCGAGGGGGAGAGGGTGAGGGATGGACAAGGTGATGGGTGAAAGCGAGGGGGAGAGGGAAAGGGATGGACAAGGTGATGGGTGAAATGGAGGGAGAGAGGGAGAGGGATGGACAAGGTGATAGGTGAAACCGAGGGGGAGAGGGGGAGGGATGGACAAGGTGATGGGTGAAACCGAGTGGGAGAGGGAGAGGGATGGACAAGGTGATGGGTGAAACCGAGGGGGAGAGGGAAAGGGATGGACAAGGTGATGGGTGAAACCGAGGGGGAGAGGGAAAGGGATGGACAAGGTGATGGGTGAAACCGAGGGGGAGAGGGAAAGGGATGGACAAGGTGATGGGTGAAACCGAGGGGGAGAGGGAAAGGGATGGACAAGGTGATGGGTGAAAGCGAGGGGGAGAGGGAAAGGGATGGACAAGGTGATGGGTGAAATGGAGGGAGAGAGGGAGGGGGACGGACAAGGTGATGGGTGAAACCGAGGGGGAGAGGGATGGGATGGACAAGGTGATGGGTGAAACAGAGGGGGAGAGGGAGAGGCAGGGACAAGGTGATGGGTGAAACCGAGGGGGAGAGGGGGAGGGATGGACAAGGTGATGGGTGAACCCGAGGTGAAGAGGGAGAGGGATGGACAAAGTGATGGTAGAAACCAGGGAGGAGAGGGTGAGGGATGGACTAGGTGATGGGTGAAACCGAGGGGATAGGGTGAGGGATGGACAAGGTGATGGTAGAAACCGATGGGGAGAGGGAGAGGGCTGGACAAAGAGATGGGTGAAACCAAGGGGGAGAGGGAGATGGATGGACAAGGTGATGGTAGAAACCTAGAGGGACCGGTAGAGGGATGGACAAGGTGATGGGTGAAACCAAGGGGGAGAAGGAGAGGGATGGACAAGATGTTGGGTGAAAACGAGGGGGAGAGTGTGATGGATCGCCAAGGTGATGGGTGAAACTGAGGGACAGAGGAGAGGGATGGACAAGATGATTGGGGAAACCGAGGTGTGGAGGGAGAGGGATGGACAAGATGATGGGTGAAACAGAGGGGGAGAGGGAGAGGGATGGAAAAGATGTTGGGTGAAAACGAGGGGGAGAGTGAGATGGATCGACAAGGTGATGGGTGAAACTGAGGGACAGAGGAGAGGAATGGACAAGATGATGGGTGAAACCGAGGTGGAGAGGGAGAGGGATGGACAAGGTGATGGGTGAAACCGAGGGGGCGAGGGAGAGGGATGGACAAGGAAATGGATGAAACCGAGGGGGAGAGGGAGAGTCATGGACACGGTGATGGGTGAAACCGCGGGAGAGAGGGAGATGGATGGACAAGGTGATGGGTGAAACCGGGGGGGGAGAGGGAGAGGGACGGACAAGGTGATGGTAGAAACACGGGGGTAGAGTGTGAGGGATGGACAAGGTGATGGGTGAAACCGAGGGGGAGAGGGTGAGGGATGGACAAGGTGATGTGTGAAACCGAGGGGGAGAGGGAGAGGGATGGACAAGGAACTGGATGAAACCGAGGGGGAGAGGGAGAGGGATGGACAAGGCGATTGGTGAAACCGAGAGGGAGAGGGAGAGGGATGGACAAGGAACTGGATGAAACCGAGGGGGAGAGGGAGAGGGATGGACAAGGCGATTGGTGAAACCGAGGGGGAGAGGGAGAGGGATGGACAAGGTGATGGGTGAAACCTAGGGGGAGAGGGATGGGATGGACAAGGTGATGGGTGAAACGGAGGGAGAGAGGGATGGGATGGACAAGGTGATGGGTGAAACCTAGGGGGAGAGGGATGGGATGGACAAGGTGATGGGTGAAACAGAGGGGGAGAGGGAGAGGCAGGGACAAGGTGATGGGTGAAACCGAGGGGGAGAGGGGGAGGGATGGACAAGGTGATGGGTGAACCCGAGGTGAAGAGGGAGAGGGATGGACAAAGTGATGGTAGAAACCAGGGAGGAGAGGGTGAGGGATGGACTAGGTGATGGGTGAAACCGAGGGGATAGGGTGAGGGATGGACAAGGTGATGGTAGAAACCGATGGGGAGAGGGAGAGGGCTGGACAAAGAGATGGGTGAAACCAAGGGGGAGAGGGAGATGGATGGACAAGGTGATGGGTGAAACCAAGGGGGAGAAGGAGAGGGATGGACAAGATGTTGGGTGAAAACGAGGGGGAGAGTGTGATGGATCGACAAGGTGATGGGTGAAACTGAGGGACAGAGGAGAGGGATGGACAAGATGATTGGGGAAACCGAGGTGTGGAGGGAGAGGGATGGACAAGATGATGGGTGAAACAGAGGGGGAGAGGGAGAGGGATGGAAAAGATGTTGGGTGAAAACGAGGGGGAGAGTGAGATGGATCGACAAGGTGATGGGTGAAACTGAGGGACAGAGGAGAGGAATGGACAAGATGATGGGTGAAACCGAGGTGGAGAGGGAGAGGGATGGACAAGGTGATGGGTGAAACCGGGGTGGAGAGGGAGAGGGACGGACAAGGTGATGGGTGAAACTGAGGGGGAGAGGGAGAGGGATGGACAACGTGATGGTAGAAACCGAGGGGGAGAGGGTGAGGGATGGACAAGGTGATGGGTGAAACCGAGGGGGAGAGGGAGAGGGATGGACAACGTGATGGTAGAAACCGAGGGGGAGAGGGTGAGGGATGGACAAGGTGATGGGTGAAACCTAGGGGGAGAGGGTGAGGGATGGACAAGGTGATGGGTGAAACAGAGGGGGAGAGGGAGAGGGATGGACAAGGTGATGGGTGAAACCGAGGGGGAGAGGGTGAGGGATGGACAAGGTGATGGGTGAAACCGAGTGGGAGAGGGAGAGGGATGGACAAGGTGATGGGTGAAACCGAGGGGGAGAGGGAAAGGGATGGACAAGGTGATGGGTGAAACCGAGGGGGAGAGGGAAAGGGATGGACAAGGTGATGGGTGAAACCGAGGGGGAGAGGGAAAGGGTTGGACAAGGTGATGGGTGAAAGCGAGGGGGAGAGGGAAAGGGATGGACAAGGTGATGGGTGAAATGGAGGGAGAGAGGGAGGGGGACGGACAAGGTGATGCGTGAAACCGAGGGGGAGAGGGTGAGGGATGGACAAGGTGATGGGTGAAAGCGAGGGGGAGAGGGAAAGGGATGGACAAGGTGATGGGTGAAATGGAGGGAGAGAGGGAGAGGGATGGACAAGGTGATAGGTGAAACCGAGGGGGAGAGGGGGAGGGATGGACAAGGTGATGGGTGAAACCGAGTGGGAGAGGGAGAGGGATGGACAAGGTGATGGGTGAAACCGAGGGGGAGAGGGAAAGGGATGGACAAGGTGATGGGTGAAACCGAGGGGGAGAGGGAAAGGGATGGACAAGGTGATGGGTGAAACCGAGGGGGAGAGGGAAAGGGATGGACAAGGTGATGGGTGAAACCGAGGGGGAGAGGGAAAGGGATGGACAAGGTGATGGGTGAAAGCGAGGGGGAGAGGGAAAGGGATGGACAAGGTGATGGGTGAAATGGAGGGAGAGAGGGAGGGGGACGGACAAGGTGATGGGTGAAACCGAGGGGGAGAGGGATGGGATGGACAAGGTGATGGGTGAAACAGAGGGGGAGAGGGAGAGGCAGGGACAAGGTGATGGGTGAAACCGAGGGGGAGAGGGAGAGGCAGGGACAAGGTGATGGGTGAAACCGAGGGGGAGAGGGGGAGGGATGGACAAGGTGATGGGTGAACCCGAGGTGAAGAGGGAGAGGGATGGACAAAGTGATGGTAGAAACCAGGGAGGAGAGGGTGAGGGATGGACTAGGTGATGGGTGAAACCGAGGGGATAGGGTGAGGGATGGACAAGGTGATGGTAGAAACCGATGGGGAGAGGGAGAGGGCTGGACAAAGAGATGGGTGAAACCAAGGGGGAGAGGGAGATGGATGGACAAGGTGATGGTAGAAACCTAGAGGGACCGGTAGAGGGATGGACAAGGTGATGGGTGAAACCAAGGGGGAGAAGGAGAGGGATGGACAAGATGTTGGGTGAAAACGAGGGGGAGAGTGTGATGGATCGCCAAGGTGATGGGTGAAACTGAGGGACAGAGGAGAGGGATGGACAAGATGATTGGGGAAACCGAGGTGTGGAGGGAGAGGGATGGACAAGATGATGGGTGAAACAGAGGGGGAGAGGGAGAGGGATGGAAAAGATGTTGGGTGAAAACGAGGGGGAGAGTGAGATGGATCGACAAGGTGATGGGTGAAACTGAGGGACAGAGGAGAGGAATGGACAAGATGATGGGTGAAACCGAGGTGGAGAGGGAGAGGGATGGACAAGGTGATGGGTGAAACCGAGGGGGCGAGGGAGAGGGATGGACAAGGAAATGGATGAAACCGAGGGGGAGAGGGAGAGTCATGGACACGGTGATGGGTGAAACCGCGGGAGAGAGGGAGATGGATGGACAAGGTGATGGGTGAAACCGGGGGGGGAGAGGGAGAGGGACGGACAAGGTGATGGTAGAAACACGGGGGTAGAGTGTGAGGGATGGACAAGGTGATGGGTGAAACCGAGGGGGAGAGGGTGAGGGATGGACAAGGTGATGTGTGAAACCGAGGGGGAGAGGGAGAGGGATGGACAAGGAACTGGATGAAACCGAGGGGGAGAGGGAGAGGGATGGACAAGGCGATTGGTGAAACCGAGAGGGAGAGGGAGAGGGATGGACAAGGAACTGGATGAAACCGAGGGGGAGAGGGAGAGGGATGGACAAGGCGATTGGTGAAACCGAGGGGGAGAGGGAGAGGGATGGACAAGGTGATGTGTGAAACCGAGGGGGACAGGGAGAGGGATGGACAAAGTGATCGGTGAAACCGAGAGGGAGAGGGAGAGGGATGGACAAGGAAATGGATGAAACCAAGGGGGAGAGGGAGAGGGATGGACAAGGCGATTGGTGAAACCGAGGGGGAGAGGGAGAGGGATGGACAAGGCGATTGGTGAAACCGAGAGGGAGCGGTAGAGGGATGGACAAGGTGATGGGTGAAACCGAGGGGGAGGGAGAGGGATGGACAAGGAAATGGGTGAAACCGAGGGGGAGAGGGAGAGGGATGGACAAGGAAATGGATGAAACCGAGGGGGAGAGGGAGAGGGATGGACAAGGTAATGGGTAAAACCGAGGGGGACGGAGAGGGATGGACAAGGTTATGGGTGAAACCGAGGGGGAGAGGGTGAGGGATGGACAAGGTGATGGTAGAAACCGAGAGGGACAGGGAGAGGGATGGACAAGGTGATGGGTGAATCCGAGGGGGAGAGGGAGAGGGATGGACAAGGTGATGGGTGAAACGGAGGGAGAGAGGGAGAGGGATGGACAAGGTGATGGGTGAAACGGAGGGAGAGAGGGAGAGGGATGGAAAAGGTGACGGGTTAAACCAAGGGGGAGAGTGAGAGCGATGGACAGTGTGATGGGTGAATACGCGGGAGAGAGGGAGAGGCAGGGACCAGGTAATGGGTGAAACCGGGGGAGAAGGAGAGGGATGTACAAGGTGATGGTAGAAACACGGGGGCAGAGTGTGAGGGATGGACAAGGTGATGGGTGAAACCGAGGGGGATAGGGTGAGGGATGGACAAGGTGATGGGTGAAACCGAGGGGGACAGGGAGAGGGATGGACAAGGAAATGGATGAAACCGAGGGGGAGAGGGAGAGAGATGGACAAGGTTATGGGTGAAACCGAGGGGGAGAGGGAGAGTCATGGACAAGGTGATGGGTGAAACCGGGGGGGGAGAGGGTTGGACAAGTTGATGGGTGAATCCATAGGGGAGTTTAAGAGGGAAGGACAAGGTGATGGGTGAAACCGAGGGGGAGAGGGTGAGGGATGGACAAGGAAATTTATGAAACCGAGGGGGAGAGGGAGAGGGATGGACAAGGTGATGGGTGAAACCGAGGGGGAGAGGGTGAGGGATGGACAAGGAAATTTATGAAACCGAGGGGGAGAGGGAGAGGGATGGACAAGGTGATGGGTGAAACCGAGGGGGAGAGGGAGAGGGATGGACAATGTGATGGTTGAAACCGAGGGGATAGGGTGAGGGATGGACAAGGTGATGGGTGAAACCGAGGGGGAGTGGGAGAGGGCTGGACAAAGAGATGGGTGAAACCGAGAGGGAGAGGGAGAGGGATGGACAAGGAACTGGATGAAACCGAGGGGGAGAGGGTGAGGGATGGACAAGGCGATTGGTGAAACCGAGGGGGAGAGTGAGAGGGATGGACAAGGTGATGTGTGAAACCGAGGGGGACAGGGAGAGGGATGGACAAAGTGATCGGTGAAACCGAGAGGGAGAGGGAGAGGGATGGACAAGGAAATGGATGAAACCGAGGGGGAGAGGGAGAGGGATGGACAAGGCGATTGGTGAAACCGAGGGGGAGAGGGAGAGGGATGGACAAGGCGATTGGTGAAACCGAGAGGGAGCGATAGAGGGATGGACAAGGAAATGGATGAAACCGAGGGGGAGAGGGAGAGGGATGGACAAGGCGATTGGTGAAACCGAGGGGGAGAGGGAGAGGGATGGACAAGGCGATTGGTGAAACCGAGAGGGAGCGGTAGAGGGATGGACAAGGTGATGGGTGAAACCGAGTGGGAGAGGGAGAGGGATGGACAAGGTGATGGGTGAAACCGAGGGGGAGAGGGAAAGGGATGGACAAGGTGATGGGTGAAACCGAGGGGGAGAGGGAAAGGGATGGACAAGGTGATGGGTGAAACCGAGGGGGAGAGGGAAAGGGATGGACAAGGTGATGGGTGAAACCGAGGGGGAGAGGGAAAGGGATGGACAAGGTGATGGGTGAAAGCGAGGGGGAGAGGGAAAGGGATGGACAAGGTGATGGGTGAAATGGAGGGAGAGAGGGAGGGGGACGGACAAGGTGATGGGTGAAACCGAGGGGGAGAGGGAGAGGGATGGACAAGGTGATGGGTGAAACCGAGGGGGAGAGGGAGGGGGACGGACAAGGTGATGGGTGAAACCGAGGGGGAGAGGGAAAGGGATGGACAAGGTGATGGGTGAAACCGAGGGGGAGAGGGAAAGGGATGGACAAGGTGATGGGTGAAACCGAGGGGGAGAGGGAAAGGGATGGACAAGGTGATGGGTGAAAGCGAGGGGGAGAGGGAAAGGGATGGACAAGGTGATGGGTGAAATGGAGGGAGAGAGGGAGGGGGACGGACAAGGTGATGGGTGAAACCGAGGGGGAGAGGGAGAGGGATGGACAAGGTGATGGGTGAAACCTAGGGGGAGAGGGATGGGATGGACAAGGTGATGGGTGAAACGGAGGGAGAGAAGGATGGGATGGACAAGGTGATGGGTGAAACCTAGGGGGAGAGGGATGGGATGGACAAGGTGATGGGTGAAACAGAGGGGGAGAGGGAGAGGCAGGGACAAGGTGATGGGTGAAACCCAGGGGGAGAGGGGGAGGGATGGACAAGGTGATGGGTGAACCCGAGGTGAAGAGGGGGAGGGATGGACAAGGTGATGGGTGAATCCGAGGGGGAGAGGGTGAGGGATGGACAAGGTGATGGTAGAAACCTAGAGGGACCGGTAGAGGGATGGACAAGGTGATGGGTGAAACCAAGGGGGAGAAGGAGAGGGATGGACAAGATGTTGGGTGAAAACGAGGGGGAGAGTGTGATGGATCGACAAGGTGATGGGTGAAACTGAGGGACAGAGGAGAGGGATGGACAAGATGATTGGGGAAACCGAGGTGTGGAGGGAGAGGGATGGACAAGATGATGGGTGAAACAGAGGGGGAGAGGGAGAGGGATGGAAAAGATGTTGGGTGAAAACGAGGGGGAGAGTGAGATGGGTCGACAAGGTGATGGGTGAAAGTGAGTGACAGAGGAGAGGAATGGACAAGATGATGGGTGAAACCGAGGTGGAGAGGGTGAGGGATGGACAAGGTGATGGGTGAAACCGGGGTGGAGAGGGAGAGGGACGGACAAGGTGATGGGTGAAACTGAGGGGGAGAGGGAGAGGGATGGACAACGTGATGGTAGAAACCGAGGGGGAGAGGGTGAGGGATGGACAAGGTGATGGGTGAAACCGAGGGGGAGAGGGAGAGGGATGGACAACGTGATGGTAGAAACCGAGGGGGAGAGGGTGAGGGATGGACAAGGTGATGGGTGAAACCTAGGGGGAGAGGGTGAGGGATGGACAAGGTGATGGGTGAAACAGAGGGGGAGAGGGAGAGGGATGGACAAGGTGATGGGTGAAACCGAGGGGGAGAGGGTGAGGGATGGACAAGGTGATGGGTGAAACCGAGTGGGAGAGGGAGAGGGATGGACAAGGTGATGGGTGAAACCGAGGGGGAGAGGGAAAGGGATGGACAAGGTGATGGGTGAAACCGAGGGGGAGAGGGAAAGGGTTGTACAAGGTGATGGGTGAAAGCGAGGGGGAGAGGGAAAGGGATGGACAAGGTGATGGGTGAAATGGAGGGAGAGAGGGAGGGGGACGGACAAGGTGATGGGTGAAACCGAGGGGGAGAGGGTGAGGGATGGACAAGGTGATGGGTGAAAGCGAGGGGGAGAGGGAAAGGGATGGACAAGGTGATGGGTGAAATGGAGGGAGAGAGGGAGAGGGATGGACAAGGTGATAGGTGAAACCGAGTGGGAGAGGGAGAGGGATGGACAAGGTGATGGGTGAAACCGAGGGGGAGAGGGAAAGGGATGGACAAGGTGATGGGTGAAACCGAGGGGGAGAGGGAAAGGGATGGACAAGGTGATGGGTGAAACCGAGGGGGAGAGGGAAAGGGATGGACAAGGTGATGGGTGAAAGCGAGGGGGAGAGGGAAAGGGATGGACAAGGTGATGGGTGAAATGGAGGGAGAGAGGGAGGGGGACGGACAAGGTGATGGGTGAAACCGAGGGGGAGAGGGAGAGGGATGGACAAGGTGATGGGTGAAACCGAGGGGGAGAGGGAGGGGGACGGACAAGGTGATGGGTGAAACCGAGGGGGAGAGGGAAAGGGATGGACAAGGTGATGGGTGAATCCGAGGGGGAGAGGGAAAGGGATGGACAAGGTGATGGGTGAAACCGAGGGGGAGAGGGAAAGGGATGGACAAGGTGATGGGTGAAAGCGAGGGGGAGAGGGAAAGGGATGGACAAGGTGATGGGTGAAATGGAGGGAGAGAGGGAGGGGGACGGACAAGGTGATGGGTGAAACCGAGGGGGAGAGGGAGAGGGATGGACAAGGTGATGGGTGAAACCTAGGGGGAGAGGGATGGGATGGACAAGGTGATGGGTGAAACGGAGGGAGAGAGGGATGGGATGGACAAGGTGATGGGTGAAACCTAGGGGGAGAGGGATGGGATGGACAAGGTGATGGGTGAAACAGAGGGGGAGAGGGAGAGGCAGGGACAAGGTGATGGGTGAAACCGAGGGGGAGAGGGGGAGGGATGGACAAGGTGATGGGTGAACCCGAGGTGAAGAGGGAGAGGGATGGACAAAGTGATGGTAGAAACCAGGG
This sequence comes from Hypanus sabinus, assembly GCF_030144855.1. Classification (NCBI taxonomy): domain Eukaryota; kingdom Metazoa; phylum Chordata; class Chondrichthyes; order Myliobatiformes; family Dasyatidae; genus Hypanus; species Hypanus sabinus. The sequence continues at coordinate 4,017 of NW_026780453.1, read as the reverse complement.
AGGAGAGGGTGAGGGATGGACTAGGTGATGGGTGAAACCGAGGGGATAGGGTGAGGGATGGACAAGGTGATGGTAGAAACCGATGGGGAGAGGGAGAGGGCTGGACAAAGAGATGGGTGAAACCAAGGGGGAGAGGGAGATGGATGGACAAGGTGATGGGTGAAACCAAGGGGAGAAGGAGAGGGATGGACAAGATGTTGGGTGAAAACGAGGGGGAGAGTGTGATGGATCGACAAGGTGATGGGTGAAACTGAGGGACAGAGGAGAGGGAATGGACCAAGATGATTGGGGAAACCGAGGTGTGGAGGGAGAGGGGATGGACAAGATGATGGGTGAAACAGAGGGGGGAGAGGGAGAGGGAACGGACAAGGTGATGGTAGAAACACGGGGGTAGAGTGTGAGGGATGGACAAGGTGATGGGGTGAAACCGAGGGGGAGAGGGTGAGGGATGGACAAGGTGATGTGTGAAACCGAGGGGGAGAGGGAGAGGGATGGACAAGGAACTGGATGAAACCGAGGGGGAGAGGGAGAGGGATGGACAAGGCGATTGGTGAAACCGAGAGGGAGAGGGAGAGGGTGGACAAGGAACTGGATGAAACCGAGGGGGAGAGGGAGAGGGATGGACAAGGCGATTGGTGAAACCGAGGGGGAGAGGGAGAGGGATGGACAAAGTGATCGGTGAAACCGAGAGGGAGAGGGAGAGGGATGGACAAGGAAATGGATGAAACCAAGGGGGAGAGGGAGAGGGATGGACAAGGCGATTGGTGAAACCGAGGGGGAGAGGGAGAGGGATGGACAAGGCGATTGGTGAAACCGAGAGGGAGCGGTAGAGGGATGGACAAGGTGATGGGTGAAACCGAGGGGGAGGGAGAGGGATGGACAAGGAAATGGGTGAAACCGAGGGGGAGAGGGAGAGGGATGGACAAGGAAATGGATGAAACCGAGGGGGAGAGGGAGAGGGATGGACAAGGTAATGGGTAAAACCGAGGGGGACGGAGAGGGATGGACAAGGTTATGGGTGAAACCGAGGGGGAGAGGGTGAGGGATGGACAAGGTGATGGTAGAAACCGAGAGGGACAGGGAGAGGGATGGACAAGGTGATGGGTGAATCCGAGGGGGAGAGGGAGAGGGATGGACAAGGTGATGGGTGAAACGGAGGGAGAGAGGGAGAGGGATGGACAAGGTGATGGGTGAAACGGAGGGAGAGAGGGAGAGGGATGGAAAAGGTGACGGGTTAAACCAAGGGGGAGAGTGAGAGCGATGGACAGTGTGATGGGTGAATACGCGGGAGAGAGGGAGAGGCAGGGACCAGGTAATGGGTGAAACCGGGGGAGAAGGAGAGGGATGGACAAGGTGATGGTAGAAACACGGGGGTAGAGTGTGAGGGATGGACAAGGTGATGGGTGAAACCGAGGGGGATAGGGTGAGGGATGGACAAGGTGATGGGTGAAACCGAGGGGGACAGGGAGAGGGATGGACAAGGAAATGGATGAAACCGAGGGGGAGAGGGAGAGAGATGGACAAGGTTATGGGTGAAACCGAGGGGGAGAGGGAGAGTCATGGACAAGGTGATGGGTGAAACCGGGGGGGGAGAGGGTTGGACAAGTTGATGGGTGAATCCATAGGGGAGTTTAAGAGGGAAGGACAAGGTGATGGGTGAAACCGAGGGGGAGAGGGTGAGGGATGGACAAGGAAATTTATGAAACCGAGGGGGAGAGGGAGAGGGATGGACAAGGTGATGGGTGAAACCGAGGGGGAGAGGGTGAGGGATGGACAAGGAAATTTATGAAACCGAGGGGGAGAGGGAGAGGGATGGACAAGGTGATGGGTGAAACCGAGGGGGAGAGGGAGAGGGATGGACAACGTGATGGGTGAAACCGAGGGGATAGGGTGAGGGATGGACAAGGTGATGGGTGAAACCGAGGGGGAGTGGGGAGAGGGCTGGACAAAGAGATGGGTGAAACCGAGAGGGAGAGGGAGAGGGATGGACAAGGAACTGGATGAAACCGAGGGGGAGAGGGTGAGGGATGGACAAGGCGATTGGTGAAACCGAGGGGGAGAGGGAGAGGGATGGACAAGGTGATGTGTGAAACCGAGGGGGACAGGGAGAGGGATGGACAAAGTGATCGGTGAAACCGATAGGGAGAGGGAGAGGGATGGACAAGGAAATGGATGAAACCGAGGGGGAGAGGGAGAGGGATGGACAAGGCGATTGGTGAAACCGAGGGGGAGAGGGAGAGGGATGGACAAGGCGATTGGTGAAACCGAGAGGGAGCGATAGAGGGATGGACAAGGAAATGGATGAAACCGAGGGGGAGAGGGAGAGGGATGGACAAGGCGATTGGTGAAACCGAGGGGGAGAGGGAGAGGGATGGACAAGGCGATTGGTGAAACCGAGAGGGAGCGGTAGAGGGATGGACAAGGTGATGGGTGAAACCGAGGGGGAGAGGGAGAGGGATGGACAAGGAAATGGGTGAAACCGAGGGGGAGAGGGAGAGGGATGGACAAGGAAATGGATGAAACCGAGGGGGAGAGGGAGAGGGATGGACAAGGTTATGGGTGAAACCGAGGGGGAGAGGGTGAGGGATGGACAAGGTGATGGGTGAATCCGAGGGGGAGAGGGTGAGGGATGGACAAGGTGATGGTAGAAACCGAGAGGGACAGGGAGAGGGATGGACAAGGTGATGGGTGAAACGGAGGGAGAGAGGGAGAGGGATGGAAAAGGTGACGGGTTAAACCAAGGGGGAGAGTGAGAGCGATGGACAGTGTGATGGGTGAATAAGCGGGAGAGAGGGAGAGGCAGGGACCAGGTGATGCGTGAAACCGAGGGGGAGAAGGAGAGGGATGGACAAGGTGATGGTAGAAACACGGGGGTAGAGTGTGAGGGATGGACAAGGTGATGGTGAAACCGAGGGGGAGAGGGAGAGGGATGGACAAGGTGACGGGTTAAACCAAGGGGGAGAGTGAGAGCGATGGACAGTGTGATGGGTGAAGACGAGGGAGACAGGGAGAGGCAGGGACAAGGTGATGGGTGAACCCGAGGGTTTTGGTTGAGGGATGGACAAGATAATTGGAGAAACCGACGGGGAGAGGAAGAGGGATGGACAAGATGATTGGTGAAACCGAGTGTCAGAGGGAGAGGGATGGACAAGGTGATGGGTGAAACCGGGGTGGAGAGGGAGAGGGACGGACAAGGTGATGGGTGAAACCGAGGGGGAGAGGGAGAGGGATGGACAACGTGATGGTAGAAACCGAGGGGGAGAGGGTGAGGGATGGACAAGGTGATGGGTGAAACCGAGGGGGAGAGGGAGAGGGATGGACAACGTGATGGTAGAAACCGAGGGGGAGAGGGTGAGGGATGGACAAGGAAATTTATGAAACCGAGGGGGAGAGGGAGAGGGATGGACAAGGTGATGGGTGAAACCGAGGGGGAGAGGGTGAGGGATGGACAAGGAAATTTATGAAACCGAGGGGGAGAGGGAGAGGGATGGACAAGGTGATGGGTGAAACCGAGGGGGAGAGGGAGAGGGATGGACAACGTGATGGGTGAAACCGAGGGGATAGGGTGAGGGATGGACAAGGTGATGGGTGAAACCGAGGGGGAGTGGGAGAGGGCTGGACAAAGAGATGGGTGAAACCGAGAGGGAGAGGGAGAGGGATGGACAAGGAACTGGATGAAACCGAGGGGGAGAGGGTGAGGGATGGACAAGGCGATTGGTGAAACCGAGGGGGAGAGGGAGAGGGATGGACAAGGTGATGTGTGAAACCGAGGGGGACAGGGAGAGGGATGGACAAAGTGATCGGTGAAACCGAGAGGGAGAGGGAGAGGATGGACAAGGAAATGGATGAAACCGAGGGGGAGAGGGAGAGGGATGGACAAGGCGATTGGTGAAACCGAGGGGGAGAGGGAGAGGGATGGACAAGGCGATTGGTGAAACCGAGAGGGAGCGATAGAGGGATGGACAAGGAAATGGATGAAACCGAGGGGGAGAGGGAGAGGGATGGACAAGGCGATTG